>NW_006159947.1:602320-641594 GCF_000334495.1 Tupaia belangeri chinensis
CATGCATGCCACCCTCATGTACACATTGTCTAGAGCTGGTTTATGTAAGCACAGCAGAATGGAGTAGCTGAGACAGAGACGAGAGGTTCTCCAACATAACTTAATATCCCTTTACAGAAATGTTTGCCCATCCCTGCTCTACAAAAGACCCCCTTCCACTTTCAAAATGTCACCTGGAACCATCTCCTTCATGCCTCAACCTAATACTTTATTTTATTAATATTATTAAACATTCAACCACTATACATCGTTTAGCTTATAAAGAGAATTTCCCCGACATGAAATACACCTCGCACCAGTCCAGTTGAGAATGCTGTATGTGTTATCATTGACAGGTAATAAACCATTCTGTGCCCACCAATGTCATGCCTCTATTTTTTCTCCCCGATTTCCTTCCCTGTACTCTTCCTCTCTCCCACCCTCCTTCCACATGGTCTCCAGTGTCCATAACTGTTTTCACTGCTTTTATGGCCTCCAGTCTTTCAGTCTCTACCATAGAGTAAAGACAGTCAGTATATATTAAGTGGAGATGTACAACATCTCTCCTTCATGGCCTGATTTGCTTCACTCAGGAATAAATCTTCCATATTTGACCACTTTCTATCAAATGCCAGGTCTTGTTTTTTTTTTTTTTTTTTTGCGTGACATGTATTTCCTTAGAAAATGTGCCACATTTTTTCATTCCATTCATCTGTTCGTGAACATTTGGGTTGGTTCTATGTCTTAGCAATTGCCTATAATGCCACAATAAACATTGATGTGCAAGTGCTTTACTGACTGAGCATTCTCCTGTCCTTTGGGTAGATACCCAGGAGTGGAATTGCTGGATCATGTGGTAGTTCTATTTGTAGATCTTTGAAAAACCTCCATATTATTTTCCACAGTGGCTGGACCAATTTACATTCCCACCAACAGTGTAGAAAAGCTTCCCTTGCAGCGCAACCCTGCCAACACATATCATTTTTTGTATTTTTAATTCTCACCATTCTGACGGGGTTAGGCGGTCTCTCACTTTGGTTTTAATCTGCATCTCCCTTATGAGAAAGAACGTCTCAACCCAATATTGAAAGACCTCTCACGCATCCATTTTTCTGTTCCCTAGCTGACATGGATTTTATTTTTCAACATTATCTTCTTTCTCCTAGGATACTATCTCCTTTCTCTTTGCTTTGAGTCCTGCTTTGCAACCTGATCTTGACTCTTTAACATGGATTAAGACTCCAGACTTTCTTAACTTCCCCTAAGTGGGGATAGCTCCAATAGGTTTATTAAAAGAAAGAAAGAAAAACAAAAAAACAAAACTGGAAACCATTATGAGTTCATGGAGAACCAGTTCCATCACACCAAGTTTGCTTTTCTTTCCTGTCAGTAGGCTGACAGATCAGAGAAAAGCCAAAGGTGCTACATACCATGTCCTTGGCAAAGTGCATTTGGAGGAGGACTATAAGCAATCTATATAGATTTGGCTGAGCAAATATCAGAGTGTCAATTTATTGATTTATATAAAATTTTAGTTTTTTCATACATTTAAGTATAGTAAGCTACACTTAAAATTGTCTATCTCTGTGTTTACAATTTGCTGAACAGAAAGGAATCCTTAATGATCTGAATTGTGGAAGAAATACATGCTTATTCAAAGTTAATAAGATACAAAACAGAAACAATAATAAAATGAATAGTATAATTGAAGAGGAATGATGATGGAAATCAAGACAGCAGTTGCTCTTGGAAGGTTGATGATTTCCCCCTTGAGTGGCTATCCAAATCTTGGTCATGTTTAGGTGCATGATGCAGGAGTGTGTGCACTTTGTGAAAATTCACTGAGTTGTGTATTTATGCTGTACAAACTCACCAGTACATGTTAAATCTATTTTACCAGAATTATGTAATATGCAGTTCTGATTGGAGGTGTGTGTGTGTGCATGTCAGTGTGGGTGCACACTGGTGATGGGGGAGATGGCGATGGTGGCTTAATAAAGGAGTCACACCTAGAGCTATAAAATATCAACTCACAGAGGGATTCCGCCACATTCAGCTTTATTTTTTTGAGAGATTTTTTTTTTTCGCTATAGGGCACGTGCGCTCGCCAGACAGACAGAGAGAGGCATAGAGACAGAAAGCGAGAAATCAACCCCCCAGGGGGGATGGTCATGCTGCAATCCCTTCTCCTCCATTCTCCTCTAGGGATCTTGGGCATGCACGCACACGCGCCCAGCGTGAGTTTAAGCCACCGGGTCCGGGACGCGATTTGCGGTCGACTACGTGGGAGTCCAGCGACACAGCCATTATGATAACTGCTGGTTCCCACATTCAGCTTTCTCAAGCTGTCTCATTCCATTTTCTGCTGCTCTCACAGAATACCTGAGACTGGGTAACTTATAACGAACAGAGACTGGGTAATTGATAATGAACAGAACGACTTGGTAATTGATAACAAACACAGACTTATTTGGTTTGGTTCTGGGGCTGAACCATGAGTAGGGCCCTGGAATCTGGTGAAGTCTTTCTTATTGCAGTCATCCCAGGGTGGGAGGGCAAGAAAGTGTGTGACACAAGAAGGTCACTCGCTTTCATAATAAGACCACTCTTGATAGCAAATGCACTCCCACACAACTGCGTTAATCTCTCTCATGAAGAAGAGTCCTTAAGACCTAATCACCTATGATAGGACCCGTGTGTCAACACTGTGGCACTGGGGATTAGGTTTCCAGCACAGTTAAACCACCTATATTTTTATATATGTGACTGTCAAATACGGACTTCCCTGGGACATCACCATTGGCCAGTAGGCTGCAATCTGGCCTAGTGGTTCCTCTAAGATTACTCAGTAGTGGTAGAACCACCATGAGATGGGCAAGGCTGAGTGGATGATTATTACTGTAAAGGAAAATATAGGCATTTTATGAAGCTATAAAAGTCAATGTGTCCTCTTCCAGCCATACATGTAGGAAAGAAATATTCTCTAAACATGTCCAACATTTATTCGGAGTTTCCTGGAAGAAGTATAGGGTTGACATTCATTAATAGTTTGTAAGTCTTTTCGAAGCCAAACATCTGCTTGGCATCCAATGGTGTGCGCAATGTTTTCTCCTTAAAAGAATGTCTGTTGAGCATTTATTAGCTTCATTTGTGCTTTATGACAACCTTTTAAGTGAAACATTTATTTAGAGAAATCCTGAAAGCTAAATACAATCCCAAAAGATTCAAGGAGGAGAGCTGTCTTGACCCTGTATTGAACACACTCAGCTATGATAGAAAATACTCAGTGTCCCTTGAGATTTCTTGGAGGGCCCCTGGATCGCGGTAAGGTGAAAGGCCCTGCCTGGAATGCCATTCCCAGGCGACAACAGTCACTAAGTTCAAGTGTTTTTTATGCACTGTGGGGGAAATGGCCTAAACGGGGACTCCACTTTGATTAGAGATGTTGCATGTGGGGAAAACTGCTTACTTCAATTTAACTTCTGCCTCTCAGAAGACATGAGGACATAAATTATGTAGAAGAACAGCGATTACCACACAGTCTAAAAGCTGGAGGCTCAAAGCCAATTTTCAACCAACTGTCACAGAGCATAAGTTTCAAAATATGTCTAAACCCAACTGACAACTACAGAAAAAATGGAAAATTCTTTGAAAGGCTGGGTTATGGGAACTGATGAAGACCTCAGAAACCACACACTATTTCACACACAGCAATACTTCACTGTAACATCTCCACTCTCTTTTGGAGGGAAGATTAAGAGGTGGAACAGATGCTTCCCCACATTGAGTTGATCCAAGTAGTAGGAAGACAGTTCCCAGGACAGAGTAGTCAGCAGAAGTAGGGTTCATCCAAGACTGAAAGGGCCAGAAGAGGTCCTCTGGCCCAGAAGCGTCCAAAGTGGGATGAGATAACCCGGGACTCTGTATGTGTCCCTGAGGTTCCCACCTTCCTGCATCAGAGCCATGCCACTGCTATTTGCCTTATATATCCAAGTTCCCTGAGGACTGGACTCACCGTATTCCAGTATCTTCAGCCTAGAGGTCATACAGCCAAGGCCAGAGAATTGTCACTAGGTCCTTCAAAGTGCTAGAGAGGTAGACGAGAATAAGCATTTTCTGAATACCCAGCTAAAATACCACTAGGCCACTTCTACCATAAAGCACTGGTCAGTGAAATCAGAAATTGCCCAGCCAGCACAGTGACCTCCAGGGTGGCTATTCATTTTAGCTTTGCCCACCAACCTCAAAGGGTCTTAGAACAAGCTTCTCCACATTGTTCTTGACCTTTCCATGGTGTTTCAGGGAGTCTGTGGAATCCCTAAAATGGTGCAGGTCATGTGATTGTTTGTGTGCGTTTGTGTTTTTTCTAGAAGGGATAGTTCACAGCTTTCATTTGTTCTTTAAAAATATTTGTGATCGGGACCAGCAGATGGCGTAATGGCTTTATGGCTTGAGTCCCATGTACTTGACCATGGTCCGAGTCCTGGATCCAGCAACTTAAAACACATGTTGGGCGTGTGTGCGTGTGTGCCCAGGATCCCGAGAATGGAGAAGGGACTGCAGCATGACCATTCCCCCTGTGGGGTGATTTCTTGCTTTCTGTCTCTCTGGTGAGTACATGTGCCCTATAGCAAAAGAAAAATCTCTCACTAAAAAAGAAAAAATATTGTGATCACACCAGATGTTAAAGAGTCAGTGAGCTCAGGGCCAAGAGGTGGCATGATGGTTAAGGTGCTGGACTCCCACACGGCTGACTACGGTTTGAATCCTGGATCTGGTGGCTTAGTTTTTCACTTTCTCTCTCTCTGTCTCTCTGGTGAGCACATGTACTCTGTAGCAAATTAATACATAATTAAATAAATATTTCTTTTAAAAAAACCAAAAAACTCAGTAGACTTGACCAGAAGAATAGAAGGCAAGAAAGACCCCAAAAAGAGAGTTTATGTTTATAAACTGGATAGTTTATCAAAAACTACCTTAAAATAAGGGACCAGCAATTGGCGTAATGGCTATGTTGCTGGACTCCCATATAGTCGACTGCGGTTCAAGTCCTGGACCTGGTGGCTTAAACTCACGCTGGGTGCGTGTGCATGCATGCCCAAGATCCTGAGAGGAGAATGGAGGAGAAGGGATTACAGTGTGGCCATCCCCCCCTGGGGGTGATTTCTCGCTTTCTGTCTCTCTGTCTCTCTCTGTCTTTCTGGCAAGCGCATGCGCCCAATAGCAAAAAAAAAAACCGCTCGAAAAAAAAAAAAGAGAAAGAAAGAAAGAAAGAAAGAAAAAACTACCTTAAAATAAGATGCATGTTTCCTCTTAAATGACTCAGGTTTTGCAGGTAAATGGTTCCAAACAAAAGCTGCATAGGATCGCTGAGAAATACAGTGCCTGTTAACAACATAGTTCATTCTGCTTCTTGGGTTTTACAGACTTAAAAAAATATTTGAGCTATGATATGCAACCTAGACTCTGTAAACCAATACCAGCCCTCCAAGGCCCTGAATGATTTGGGGGTGGGGGACATCGGCGTGTCTGACCATCCCCTTCAGAGGACTGTGGCTAGACACATAATGACTGCGGGCTGAGAACAACTGTTTCCCTGGGTCCCGCAGCACACTTGTGGGAGAACGCTCATCTTTCTAACTGCGTCAATTAAGCAAGCACTAAAGATTCCTTTTCTAGGGGAACCAGCAGTTAGCGTAATGGCTATGTCGCTGGACTCCCACGTAGTCGACCGCGGTTCGCGTCCCGAACCCGGTGGCTTAAAACTCACGCCGGGCGCGTGTGCGTGCGTGCCCAAGATCCCAAGAGGAGAATGGAGGAGAAGGGATTGCGGCGTGACCATCCCCCCTGGGGGGTGATTTCTCGCTTTCTGTCTCTAATGTCTCTCTCTGTCTGTCTGGCGAGCACACGCGCCCTATAGTGAAAAATCTCTCCAAAAAAAAAAAAAAAAAGATTCCTTTTCTGCTCTTTTTGCTGATAAGCTCAGGGAAGAGAGCTGTCACAGTCCTGAAGGGGGGACTGACAGCCTCATGATCCCCTAGGAATAGCTTCCCCACCTCCACCCTGTCTACGGCTGCCGAAGAGAGGGCAGAGCGAGCGGATTCTGCACTGTCTTGGTGTGTGACTGACAAGCAGCAGATCGGAAAACAGCATACACTCCGGGAGACACCCCCAAGCCAGCATGAACACACACGAACCTGGGAGACAGTACTGCCCTGTGTTTTGAAATCATATTCCCTATTTATCTGGACTGCCTATCTTATCATGGAGTGAAAAAGAGAATTTCCTGAGGCCGGGAGGTGGTGTCCATCTGGGAAACAGGAGTGACGCTTGGCTTTAAATGCAGAGAATGACACGCAGAATGGCCCACCTATTCCTCTCCGGTCACAGAAGTGGAATCACGGCCGTCATATTTCGGGGTCAGAAAGGGCAATGACCAGAAGGTGGCCCGTGCCCATAGATCAAACGCCGAGTGGCACCAGGCCAAGAAGGTGCACAGACCTAAGCCCAGCAGTGGCATTGTGATGCCATTATAAGCTTAGGCCGATTCTTAAAGCCAGGCCGGAAGCCGAACCACAGATCTTATGGGAAAAGAGAGTGGGAAGGTAATTAGAAAGGGGGGGGGGGGAAAAGCTTATGGAGAAGGGGGGGGGGGGAAAAAAGCAGAGGAAACATATTTTACTTAAAAAAAAAAAAAGAGCCCTAAAACTCTGTCTGCATAGGGACTTTCTGGGCACTGAAACATGCATAAAACAGAAGGGAGGGGGGGAGGGCCACACACATCATCACAAGCTCCATTTCAGAGCTGGGCTGCACGTGCATGGCCGAGTGTGGCTCCCTCCCTGGGAGCCCGGGCCCGGGGGAGCCCTGAAGTCCACGTGACATGTGAGCCTCCAAGAATGAAGATCTCAGGAGGGCATTTCACAAGCACAGAACATACTTCTTCTCCCCTGACGCTGCTTTCTAGTTTTCCTCTCCCTCTGCTATTGTTTAATGTGTGGTTCAATTTTCTGAAGGAGGGTGGGAGCTGCTGTGTGAAGCAACGCGCTAAGAATGAGGCTCAGCTGCAAGGACTGCATTGCGCAAGTGGGCCTCCCACGTCTTTCCAACGAAACGGATTCTACTTAGCCCAGAGAGAGGAGCCAGGAAGGATGGCAGGTAGCTCAGTGACCCCTCTGCAGCACTGGGTGGCACACAGTGGGTGCAGAGCAGATGCTGACGCCAGCAAGCTGGTTCCCCGTCTCTCAATAGGCCAGCAGCCCTCATGCTTATGTGCCGTTCACCAACCTTTTGCTGATTCTTGCTGCCCTCTCAGTGCAAGTGATTAAAAGGCCAAAGCTAGTCCCTAATTATCCCGGGGGGAGAGTGTCAGGGCTGACCATCAATAAGCCTTTGTCAAGACATAAGCAAAGAACCAAGAAAAGTCACGGCAAGAACACATTTTTAAAAGCAGGGAGAGGGACCAGCAGTTGGTGTAATGGCTATGTTGCTGGACTCCCACGTAGTCAACTGTGGTTCGAATCCCAGACCCAGTGGTTTAAACTCAAGTCGGGCATGTGTGCATGCCCGCCCAAGATCCCGAGAGGAGAATGGAGGAGAAGGGATTGCGGTGTGGCCATCCCTCCTGGCGGGGGGGGGGCGATTTCTTGCTTGCTCTCTCTCTCTTTCTGGTGAGCGCACGCGCCCTATAGTAAACACCTCTCCAAAAAACCAAGAAGCAGGAAGATACCGAAGTACAAATCAGAGTCAACATTTCCAGCTCTTTCTTCACAATCAGGCAAAAGAAGCTGATTATGACTAATATTAAACATCTGTGCACTATATTGTCCAAGAGCCTCACAGCAATATTATTTATTAATATACGCTACAGAGAAGGAAAAAGAAATTGTATGACTACGATGGTTAGATTCCTGGGAATAAGTAGCCATTCTTAATTCTATGAGTATGGTATAATTTTAGAGGCTGAAGTGATGCTTATAAAACATATTGATTATGGCTTAAATTACATTTCAGAATGTTTATTTCCTTCGAAAGTTGGAACATATCTAGAAGGAATATGGCTTTTACGTTCTGAGACAATATCATACACACGCCATTTAAGTGAACAAGCCCAGACCAAGAAAGAACAAAAAAGCTTTCAGTAGCACAACTTCTTTTATTAGGAAGTACACACACACACACACACACTTTTTCGTTTTTGTGTTAGAGGACACGTGTGCTTGCCAGAGAGAGATGAACAGAGATGGGGGAAGGAGAGAAAGCACGCCTCCATGAGGAATGGGCATGCCGTGATCCCTTCACTTCCATTTCCTCCCCCCGTGTATGGATCTTGGGCACACACATACATGTGTCTGGCATGGTTCTTAAGCCACTGGGTTTGGGTCTCGAATCATGCAGTTGGTCATGTAGGATCTTGGTGTCTTAACCATGGCCATGAAGCTGGGCCAGGAAATAAATAAATAAATAAGTAAATAAACAAGTAAATAAAGTGAGTGTGTATTTACATACATATATAAATGTATATATATGTTTATATACATTTATATATTTACATACATATATACATTTATATACATATAGACACACACATATTTTTTGTATAGAAAAATATGTCAAGACTTTTCTGACAACCCAATACTTTTTAAAGAACTATTTATTTATCTTTATTTATTATTATTCCTATTAGTTTGTTACAGGGCACATGTGCTCAGCAGAGAGAGCCAGAGAGAGAGAGAGAGAGAGAGAGAGAGAGGGAGAGAGAAAGCTGCAAGGTCCAGGACTTGAATCATGGCTGGCCATGCGAGAGTCCAGCACCTCAACCACTGTGCTACCTGCCAGTCCCAAGAAATTTATTTTGAAGGAAAACAATGAAAAGAAATAGAACAGTTATTATTTTTTTTTGGAGTTTTTTTTTTGCTATAGGGCACGTACGCTCGCCAGACAGACAGAGAGAGACAGAGAGATAGAAAGTGAGAAATCACTCCCCAAGGGGGATGGTCACACAGCAATCCCTTCTCTTCCATTCTCCTCTTGGGATCTTGGGCACGCACACACACGTGCCTGGCATGAGTTTTAAGCCACCGGGTCCGGGACGCGAACCGTGGTCGACTACATGGGAGTCCAGCGACACAGCCATTACGCTAACTGCTGGTTCCCGGAAATAGAACAATTTTAAAGATCACAATAAAACCCCATGTTCTGAGACATTCTTCAGAAGCTCACTAACATTTGGTCTCCCAGGAAGAGAAAGACATGTGAGAAAACTGCTACTCTGGACCTCGTCTGACCAGCTGGTATGATTCAGTAAGAAGATAACAGAGGAAATCCTAAGGTTTCCTGTGATCAGAAAGGAGGAGATGGGGAGGAGATGGGCACTGTCATGAATATACTTTAGGTCTCAGGAAGACATAATTTAAACAATTTAGACAAAGATGGGGAAGATCCCCTGAGAAGAAACTTGGGAAGTGCTGGAGTGAAGCATTTACAAAAATGCAGCTCAATGAATTGCTTCTTGATAACTCAAAACAGATTTAATTTAGGAGACAGACAGTATTACACATTGCAAGGCAGGAGATGGCACAGTCAAGAAACGGCCCTCAGCAACACGGCCCAGCGATTCGGAAAATGATTCAGTTTGCATCTCGCATCATTCCACCCCCGTCCCCCTGGTAAATCCTAGCAGTAGGATCAAAGATTTTGTTCTAAATGGCAAAGGATGTATTAGTGAATAAACAGAGAGAGAAAGAGAGAGAGAGAGAGACAGCGTATTCCACAATGGGGCCCAGTCGCACTGCAATCCCCCTTCTTCCAACTTTCCATCTCTTCAGGATTCTGTGTACGTGCACACAGATCCAGACAGTGGAACTGGGGTTCAAAGCCTGGTTGTCTAAGTACGATATCACCCTGGGATCAAAGATTAAATCGTAGACAACAGAACCCTTACAGAAATAATCCCAGATGGAGATGCAGATGAATTTGAAGGATTTTAAACACACCCGAAGACAAGAAACCTACTGATGTCAATTTGGAACAGCCCTTTCTTTTTTTTTTTATTTATTTTTTATTATTTTTTTTTTTGAGAGATTTTCACTATAGGGCGCGTGCGCTCGCCAGACAGACAGAGAGAGACAGAGAGACAGAAAGCGAGAAATCACCCCCCAGGGGGGATGGTCACGCCGCAATCCCTTCTCCTCCATTCTCCTCTCGGGATCTTGGGCACGCACGCACACGCGCCCGGCGTGAGTTTTAAGCCACCGGGTCCGGGACACGAACCGCGGTCGACTACGTGGGAGTCCAGCGACATAGCCATTACGCTAACTGCTGGTTCCCGGAACAGCCCTTTCTAATGATCCTTAAGACTCACTTTCAAAAAACGTTGCTAACAAATTCTTTGCAAGCCTTGAATTTGCGTGAATGAATAAATAAGCAATAAATGGCTATGTCGCTGGAATCCCACGCAGTCGACTGTGGTTCGAGTCCTGGACCCGGTGGCTTAAACTCACACTGGGCGTGTGTATGTGTGTGCCCAAGATCCCAAGAGGAGAATGGAGGAGAAGGGAATGTGGTGTGGCCATCCCCCCAGGGGGTGATTTCTCACTTTCTGTCTCTCTGTCTCTCTCTTTCTGGTGAGTGCACGCGCCCTATAACAAAAAAACACTCTCGAAAACAAAAAGTAACCAAACACTTATATGTTCTGGATAGAATAATTGCACGGAATTTTATAAATCAAGAGTTTGGGTCAAGTCATGCTTTATAGAAATCTGACAAAGTTCCGGAGAACTTACCTGCAACAAATAACGGCTTTGCATGACAAAGCTAAATCGAGGAAATACTGTCGTACTCCAAAGGTTAAGGCATATTTGAGGGTTTTCCCATCAATTATAAGAGCGAAATCATTCTCTTTCTGAAGAGCATCACCAAGAGTAGTACAGTGATGACTAAGCGTCTCCCTTGTCCCCTGGAAAAGCAAGCAAACACAGAGATCAGCAACATGGACTCCCTCTTGTTCTCAGACGCCATCACGATGTTTGGCAACCGCATTTAGTGACGTTTAGTCCTTTTTAAGCCTCAAATTGCTTCCACACACCTCTACTCATTTGACTCGCACTACAGCCCTTCAGAAGAGATTGGACAAGCATGATCAGAAGAGGTACATTACTGGACTGAAGTCACTCATCTGTCCCTAGCGGGGTGGGACTAGACGCCAGTCACCTGTCCCTCAGCTGACTGCAGTGTTCGTTCATCATTCTAACCACAGAATATTTTCAGTACATTGTCTTGTTATTAAAAAAAATCCATTGTTGGGACCAGCAGTTAGCGTAATGGCTATGTCGCTGGACTCCCATGTAGTTGACCGTGGTTCGCGTCTTGGACCCGGTGGCTTAAACTCACACTGGGCACATGTGTGTGTGTGCCCAAGATCCTGAGAGAATGGAGGAGAAGGGACTCCTCTGGGGGGTGATTTCTTACTCTTTGTCTCTCTCTCTCTCTCTGTCTGGCGAGCACACGCACCCTATAGCAAAAACCTCTCCAAAAAAAAAAAAGAAAAAGAAAAAATCCATTGTTCTAATTTATGAACTAGTCAAAACTGCTCTGCCATGAATCACGGGAAAAGGTTTCAGAAAACATTTAAATAATGTACGGGTATTCTTTCCAAAGGACTCAATGCTACGGAAATTGAGTTCCTGGTAGCCCAGAGGAGGAAATGCAGGATCCGTAATCTCTTGCCACTTCATGAATTGGCTTCTATAACTTTTATCATGGTTTCGTGATGCTGTATTTTGGTTGGAGATGGTGCAATGGGAGTTTGGTAATCTTGACAGATGAAATAAAAGAAACCCTTCTATCAATGAAGAGTTCACTTTCAGGCACAATAAAAACCTTTGGTGTTAAGGAAACCTTTGTTCAAATACAGAGGGGATGTCAAGACTGCTTTCCCAGCTCTTCAAAGGGAAGAAGGTTCTAGAGACTTAGTTTTTCTTCCTAAATCCTAAAGACTTTCCCTATAACCCAACAGGGCCAACTTCCTATTTTCTTTTCTTCTTTTTTTTGGAGAGGTTTTTGCTATAGGGCACATATGCTCACCAGATAGACAGAGAGATAGAAAGCGAGAAATCACCCCCCCAGGGGGGATGGCCACGCCGCAATTCCTTCTCCTCCATTCTCCTCTAGGGATCTTAGGCACGCACGCACATGCGCCCAGTGTGAGTTTTAAGCCACCAGGTTCAGGACTTGAACTGTGGTCGATGATGTGGGAGTCCAGCGCGACATAGCCATTACACCAACTGCTGGTCCCAAAGCGAGAAATCATTCCCTAAGCGGGATGGCCATGCCACAATCCCTTCTCCATTCTCCTCTCGGGATCTTGGGCATGCACGCACATGTGCCCGGCATGAGTTTTAAGTCACCGGGTCCAGGACGCGAACCGCGGTCGACTACATGGGAGTCCAGTGACATAGCCATTATGCTAACTGCTGGTCCCCCAACTTCCTGTTCCACAAGAGCATTAACATTGTATAAAAACACAACACTGGATCCACACCAGGAAATAGAAGGAACATTTCCTGTCCTATTAGATTTTTGTTTAGAATACTAGCCTGTAGTTATTTATATGATACATACAAATATATATTTGTATAATAAGATATACCTACAGTAAAAATAGCATGCACATATATAACATGTTTTATCTTCTTCATGGGAGACAAGTGAATCAATTTATTGTTTCAATTTAAGGACATGGTAGCATCATTTCACAAGGAGGGAAGCAGAGGCACACACAATTAGATTTTTGTAGTAGGGGTTTTTGAAGGTGTGTGCGTACATGTATTCAAATGCGGTTCACACTATGTTCTGGAATTTCAGGATGTGTTTATCAAAATAAAGGAGGTATGTTGTGCTGTAAAGACGGTCCCCCTGCTCCAATATGAAACTTCGCTCAACGGTTCCCTTGACCCCCATTACACACAGTGACATAAAGGACCCGCAGACAGCGGTATTCTTAGCAAAGTTTTCTGGTCACACTTCATATGGAGGGAAAGTAGCTGTTCTAATTTACAAGCCTCACCCTCCTATTTCCTGCTGGAATATGTCTGTTTGTTTGTTTTAAATTTTATTTCCTCCACATGAGAGTGAAGAGAGGAGGACACATAACACACACACCCTCGATCGTAATCATTCCGCCAGCCCTATGGCTGCCAGGATCGTGGCATGGCTGGTGAGTTTGGGAAGACCTAGGGCAGGAGCCTGGAGTCTTCCTCTTCCAGCACGTCTCCTGCCTGAGCTACTGCAACTCCACCTCCTGCTAGAAATTTTTTGGCCTAAAACAACTTAAGAAAAAAAGGGCCAGAGGGTGGAGCAGTGGGAACATAACATTCTGTGCTGTTGGGCCTACATGGGAAGGTCCCTGGTTCATGTCCTGAGGTCTACCACGATCTGGACCGTAGCTGGTGCAGCTAGGGTGGATTATGGCATGGGGATATTGTCTGAGGTGCCCATTACTCTCCTTCCCTTTCTCTCTCATGGAAAAGATAACAAAACTTAAAAAAGCAAATTTGTCTAGATTAGATGAACAAATGAAGCCTAGTGAGCTAATGCAAATCAAATTCCATTCAGCATGCACCAGGGCACAGCCCTAAGGGTTACACACACATAGGCAACACGCAACACTCACTACACCTGAGTTGTAGACCGTCTGCAGACGAGTGAAAGGAGGGTGTGTTTAAACATTTTGCTCAGAAATACATGGCCACAGGACCAGAAGGTGCCATAAGGGTTACTTTGCTGGACTCCCATGTAGTTGAATGTGGTTCAAGTCCTGGATCCAGCGGTTTGAAACTCATGCTGGATATGTGTGCGTGCATGCCCAAAATCTCAAGAGGAGACTGGAGGAGAAGAGACCATGGTGTGGGCATCTCTCAGGGGGTGATTTCTCCCTTTCTGTCTCTCTGTCTGGCAAGCATGCACACCCTATAGCAAAAATCTCTCTCAAAAAAGAAAAAAGAGAGAAAGAATACGTGTCCACTAAGGAGTGAAATCGAAACCAGAATTAAATTCTGTGCTGGGGGCCAGCAGAGGGCACAGCAGTTGCATCATGGGACTCCGACATGGCCAACTGCGGTTCGCGTCCTGGTCCCAGTAGTTTCAAAATCACACCGGCTGCGTGTGCATGAGTGGCCAAAATCCTGAGAGGAGAATGGAGACGGGACTGCAGCATGGCCAACCCCTTTGGGGGGTGATTTCTCGCTTTCCCCTTACTGTGTTCTGTCTCTCCTTCAGGCGAGTGCATATGGCCTAAGGCAAAAAACAACCTCTTTTGAAAAAAGACAAATGCCGCACCTCCCTGCTGTGTCTGGCCTCCTCTCTTTACCTCCGACAGAGCTTTGTCTTTATAAAATGCCCATAGACCACAAATCACCTCTCTCGGCTCTGACGTCCTCCTATGGCTTCCACTGTGGACAGGACAAAGTCCAAAGTCCTCTTCCCCCCCTCCCCCCCCCCGGCCATGCCGCAATCCCTTCTCCTCTATTATCCTCTCGGGATCTTGGGCACGCACGCACACAGGCCCGGCGTTGAGTTTAAGCCACCAGGTCCGGGACTCGAACTGCGGTCGACTACACAGGAGTCCAGCGACATAGCCATTACACTAACTGCTGGTCCCTCCAAAGTCCTTACAATGGCAGCGAAGGCTTTCCACCACCTCCGCCCGACTCACAGCTCCCTTCACAGTCCAGACTCCTGTCTCTCCCTTTCTCTGGAATGCCCTTCCTTCCAGCGGACAGCGTGCCAAGGGTACCAGGCCCTTCCAGACTCCCCTCTCCCCCCCACTACCAAGCAAGGGTAACTCACCCCAGGCTAGCAAAACCCTCAGCTCCTTCAGGGACGGTACCACAGCCAACCTGTCTCCCAGCAACAGGTGCAGGGCCTGCGATTCCAGAAGCTCAGGAAATACATATTTATTGAGGGAGAGAGAGCACTGATAAATTCTGTTTTCATCCCATTGCCACATTCTACTTTCCTCTTTATTATTTAATTATTCGAGAGGTTTTTGCTATAGGGTGCATGTGCTCGCCAGAAAGACAGAGAGAGACAGAGAGACAGAAAGCGAGAGATCACCCCCCCCCAGGGGGGATGGCCACGCCACAATTCCTTCTCCATTCTCCTCTCGGGATCTTGGGCACGCACGCATACACGCTGAGTCAGTTTAAGCCACTAGGTCTGGGACTCGAACTGCGGTTGGCTATGTGGGAGTCTAGCAAAATAGCCATTACGCTAACTGCTGGTCCCTACTTTCCTTTTTATTATCACTGATGGGAGGAGTAGAGGAAACAAGGGGCGGGGAGGCAGGAGAGAAAGTCTTCTTGCTCTTCACTTTTCTAGGGATCAAGTAACCCATTCTTTCAATAGTTTTTCAAACAAAAGAATTACTAAAATGCCCGTGTTTTCTTAAGCTTTTGCCCTGAGACTTCGGAGCTGAGAACCTTAAGTGAAACCCAGGAAGGACTTCAGGAAGACGCCACGTTTCTCCAACCATCAGCAGCGAAGCCAGCATGAGAGTCAGGTCAGCCCCTGAGCTGTGAAACACCCCCTATGCGGCTCTGGGCCCATCCGCCCTCTTTCCTGGGGCTTTCTCCCACACCTTCAAATTTGTTGAAAACTCTCTTATTTGTGACCTCAGTCGTCCAGAGGCTCCTTGGTGACTAGCACAGATCCTCAGCAAATCCAGAGGTGTCAGGAGACACAAGAGAGAACATTTCAGAAGGTGAGCCGAAAACTTCCCGCAGTGAATTCTCAGCAGCCCACCTAGGGTATCAGGTAGTGACAGAAAAGCTGTGAGCATTTTCTTATTTTAGTTTATAGTTTTCTTCTGTAAGCAGATGGGTTGTTGGCTGCCTGCGGCTGGGGTTAGGAGTTACGTTTTATCCTTATTTACTGCTGGGAGCAGCTGAACATTCTTCTATTTATGAACGTTTACTGCTTCTCCCTTAAGCCTGGGAGCCGTACTTCATGGCCACGTTGCATTCAAGCTTATCTCCTGTAGCTCGAGGTACATTTATTACTGTATTGGCTTTATTTTGTTTTCCTTTTTAGCTACTGGAGGGAGAAATGTTTAAACATTTAAACTTAGTGAGTTGTGAAAGGGGAAACACATAAATGAGAAGCTAACTCAGAAAAAGGCCACGTCATGTGATGCGATACGTCTGCAAGGGCTCTTCATCCTGCTCACTTTCATTGGTAGGTCAAACAAAAGGAGCATCAGAGGGACCAGCAGTTGGCGTAATGGCTATGTTGCTGGACTCCCACGTAGTCGACCGCAGTTCGAGTCCTGGACCCGGTGGCTTAAACTCAGGCCAGGTGCATGTGTGTGCATGCCCAAGATCCGGAGAGGAGAGGAGAGGAGAAGGTGTTGTGGCGTGGCCATCCCCGCCGTGGGGTGATTTCTCACTTTCTGTCTGTCTGTCTCTCTCTGTCTGTCTGGCCAGTGCACATGCCCTATAGCAATAACCTCTCTAAAAAAAGGAAAAAAAAAGAAAAAGAAAAAAATGAGCATCAGAAACCTTCTCAGATGGTTCCTGGGAACATCTGAGTGGTCTGGGGACACAGACAGGCCAGGGGACAGGCGAAGGCAGGTTCAGGAAAGGAGAAAAGCTGGAACTTGCCCATAGTGTCCTGTGTGTTCAACACACAACCCTGCTCTCCCTCTTCCATAGCAGGGCACACCCCCAGTTTAGCCCCACACCGCGCATGCCCATGACACCTTGCCTCACTGATTCACAATTCAGGCTACAGCCAATGCCACTTCTTCTCGGCAACACAGAAAAGAACAGGCCACGTGCCAAGAGCACGCTATTCGGGCCTCTTCTCAGACAAGTGCTCGGTACCTCTGATCTAGGCTTCGTTCGTGCCGGGTAGATCCTACTCTCCCAGAGGCTGCTCCAGTGTTCTCCTCAAGGTGTCAAAATTTGGCCCTTGCTACCTCAGTAAGCATTGACTTGCCCTTTTTTTTTTAAAAAAAAAAAAATTATTGTAATGTATGATTTATATAGAATCAGTGCACATCTGTAGGGTACAGTATGGTTTGTAAAAGTATGTACACTGTGTGTAATAAAGACATCAAGGATTTGAACATATCCACCTCCTTCCATATACAATATTATATTATGTTGTACACATTCGAAGTTTGCTCTCCTTGCTATTTTGGAAATATAAATTGAATTGCCAATGATGTTCTTTGCTGTGAAATACACTTCTAAAAAAAAATAACAAAAGTGATTAAAAATCAGAAAACGGGGCTGGAAAGTTGTATAGTGGTTAAAGCACTGGATTTCCTATATGAACCACTGCAGTTGGAGTCCTGGATTGAGCAGCTTGAGACTCACACCAGGCACATGTGTGTGTATGTATGTGCCCAAAATTCCAGGAGGAGAAGGGATTGCAGTGTGGCCATCCTCCCTGGTGGATGATTTCTCACTTTTCCTCTCACTGTCTCTCTCTCTCTCTTTTTCTGGCACGCACATGCATCCAATGGCAAAAACCTTAAAATGTAAAATCACACAACAAAAGCCTCCATAAGTAATGAGGATGGATTTTTCAACATAAAATAATCTTAATATAGCCCATGAAAGAAGAATCTGTTATTTCCATGTATAGGATTGCTGGAGATGAGAGTTTATAATCTGAAAACGATCTGTGGTATCAACCACTGGCCCTGTTGGCAATAGATAAAGCTGTACATGGCATTGGCATATTGGAAAGAGACAGGAAAGGAAACTTCTACTTACTCGGTATGAGTTCTTGTAGGATCACAGCACTGTATTATGAGTAGCTGACATGTAAATATTTCCTCAAAAATATTTAAAACCATACTGTCTCTGTTGTTATAGCATCATAAACAGAATTATACAAAATTAATTATAAGGGATATTTTGAACATTATCTTTAAAATTCAGTATTTTTAAATTTTGAAAGTTGTTTATTAACTGTCAAGAACTATGGAGTATACACACACACACACAAATTTTTTTTTGGAGAGGTTTTTGCTACAGGGCTCATGCGCTCGCCAGAAAGACAGAGACAGAAAGACAGAAAGTGAGAAATCACCCCCACCCCCCAGGGGTGATGGCCATGCCGCAATCCATTATCCTCAGGATCTTGGACACGCATGAACATCTGCCCAGCATAAATTTAAGCCACCGTGTCTGGGACTCGAACTGCAGTTGACTACATGGGAGTTCAGTGACATAGCCATTATGCTAACTGCTGGTACCCGCAAAATTTTTTTGATATGTAAAGTAAATGTTTGCGGAAAAAATGTAAAAATAAATAAATGAAAAAAATAGAATGAAGACTACAGAAACAAAACCAAAACCAAAATTGGAAAGATCTATAAAAGAGAAGACATGGTAAGGTCAAAGATTTGGAGAATTATAGGCTTTACAAAGTTCTGAATTAACGTTAGCCTTCTGTAATTCCAAAGAAAGACTCAGCTACTCGTAACATTTTGGACTGTTTCTGGTTTTACTGGAAACATCTATACATGTATTACCAGAAAGAATCTCCTCAATTTTTCTCCCTTAACAGAAAAACTTGCCTTTCTTTAATCCTAATGATGAAGAAGATTTCTTAAGAATGGAAAGCACACAGGTAAGGGGTGGGGGGAGAAGGGATGAGGAGAAGACATACTCTGTATAGTATGGTCTCCTCAGACTGCAACCCCTCTTCCTACTCCTTCAGCTTTTCAGGATGCTGGGAGCCCAGCTCTGGTGTTTTCCAGGCCCGTCTGGTGTCTGTGCTGGTCCCCACTGAGCTTCCAGTACTGCAGTGTTACCACTGGCTCCAGGAGCTGCTGCCACCCCACTCTTCTCACCTCCGTTCCTCTCACTTCTTTTTATATCTTCTTTCCACCGAACTACTTTTCTCTGTTAGGCCTACATACAAGGTCATGACTTTCTTATTCTAATAACGAGAAAATGAGCTAAGAAAAAGCTACCTTGACTTACTTTTCCTGAGTCCTCCAGGTGACACAAACATTTCCTTCTTTGGGACTCTCTAAATACCTCATTTATACTTACACAACGCAGCAGGATGTATGGTAACTTACCACTTGTATCTCTTCCCATTAGGACTGAGACCTTTGCTAAAGAGGTCATAAAAGTGTGACCACAAGACCAACCAATGGCATGGCAGCTGTGTTTCTGGACGCGCACATGCTGACCGTGGTTTGAGTCCCGGACCCAGAGGGTTGAAACTCATGCAAGGTGTATGTCCATGCATGCCCACAATCCAGAGAGGAGAATGGAGAAGGGATTGCGGTATAGCTATCTCCCCTGGGGTTTAACTTTTTGTTTTCTGTTTCTCTGTCTCTCTCTGTCTCTCTGGCAAGTAAACATACCCTATAGCAAAAATCTTTCTCTAAGAAAAAAAAAAAAGACCACATTATCAATGACTGGAGAATGGCTTTTGGGAAGTGAGGATATTTTTCATTTTTTTTTCTTGGAGAGTTTTTTTTTTTTTTTTTTTTTTTTTTCTATAGGGGCCCGGCCCCCCCCATTAAGCAAGAGGTTTTTTTTTGCTATAGGGCGCATGCGCTCACCATTAAGACAGAGAGAGACAGAGAGACAGAAAGCGAGAAATCACCCCCAGGGGCGATGGCCACACTGCAATCCCTTCTCCTCCATTCTCCTCTTGGGATCTTAGGCACACATGCACACGCGCCCGGTGTGAGTTTAAGCCACCAGGTCCGGGACATGAACTGCACTCGGCTACATGGGAGTCCAGCGACATAGCCATTACGCTAACTGCTGGTCCCGTGAGGATGTTTTTCTGTGTGACCCTTCCAAGGACTATTTTTTGCTGCCTGTAAAACTCCAGTGTAACACTGGAGTCTGAATTAGAATAAAAAAACATTGATGTGCTCATTATTATACGAGGAAATGGAGAATAACAAGCTAGTTATGCTCAACATCCTCTTCTGCTTCAAACAACAGAATGAACACCTAGACTAGCTACTTAGTAATCAAGTCAGATTGTAAGAATAGACCAAGAAGTAAATAGTATTTATTTGGTGTATAAGAAAAGTGATTGAAAGGGGAGGAAAAAAGAGACAGAGAGGATATAATTAGGCCAAATAGAATTCTTCACAAAAATAACTGTGACCAGAGGGCCTTGCTGAAAATCCCCTTAAATCTTCAGAGTACAGCCTGGCAAAACCATTCACATGTTCCCAGAATGCTTTCCAATAAGATATCGTAATATAACAGCAGTTTTTGAGAAATAAGAGATGGGCAGTTTTACGGTGGTCCCTTTTACTCCTGTATGACCTGTAGTGATGGCACCTTCGGTAAAGATCACAGAGGCCGTCCTATCAATGAAATCGGACACAGTTTTATAGTGAAATAAATCAAAAGCCCTGACTTGTGTGGGAAGCATCACAGCATGCTAGCTGTCATTATCATTTTGGCAAAACTCTGCTTGGAACAGTCTAAAGAACCCAGGGGCCAGATGTGCAAAGAACAAGCTAGGCCACCTCAGCACTGTCTTGGTCAAAGAGCACCTGCACACGAACGGTCCTTGTCAGCTCCTAGCCTATTTGTTTTTTTCCTGATTCCTTTTAGGAGTTTACAGGAAAGACGACTTACATGGGAACAAAACCAAGGAACACCCTAATAGAAAATGCAGAAATATCCTTAAAGAAAGGTAAAGAAAAGCCTTTTGCCTTAAACTAGAAGACTGGCTGGCCAAGGGTTCTCAAGCAAGGACAAAGTGAAGATTATAGATCCACAGCCCCGCAAACAACACCTAGTGGTGGTGGGTTTTTACATGTAGGGACAGTAAAAACTGTGCAATCCCTCATACTTATCCCACGGGGCATCAATCGGTGAGGCCAAACCCAAACAGAAAATTAAATGAGAAAAGCCTGCTTACATGTATTTATTCAAAATATATTTTGATCTGACTACAAACTAGCACTCCATATTCTTTATTCCTAGGCATCTGTAAAACGTGTGCAGGTCAAAAGATAAACTTGGTTAAGGAGGATTCTATTCCCAGAAAGGAAAATAAAGACATATAAAAATTCTGATTTGCACATTGGCTTTCATACACAATATTCAACAGTTTGTTTCCATTTTGGAATGAATGTTTTTCTCCCTCAAATTCCTATGGTAAACTCCTAACCATTAATGTGATCGCATTAGGAGGTGGGACCTTTGGGAGGTGATTATGTCATGGGAGTGCGTGAACACCTCATGCACAGAATTTGTGCCCCTACAATAGATTCTGGAGAGCTCTGTTCCCCTTCCATTGTGTGAGGACACAAGAATATACTGTCTGGGAACCAAGAAGCAGACCCTCAAGAGACAGCAAATCTGCTGCCATGTTGACCTTGGACTTCCCAGTCTCCAGAACTGTGAGAAATGTTTGCTGTTTAAGCCACCCAGTCTATGGTATTTGTGTTACGGCAGCTTGTAGGAACTCAAAACAATTTTGTTGTTCTTGGATTTGTTCTTTCTTTTCATGAATCATCACCAGTCAAGGGAAGGAGGATATAATAAAAGCTAATGATGAATCACTTTTGGGAGACAGTCAACTTTCACCTTTGTCAGAACGAACTTAAATTTAGGAAGCTGACACTTTCTGCCGGGTCGCTGGGAAAGTCATAAATGCATTTTTGCATGAAAAAAAAAACACAAAAAAATACGTCATGCCTTTTCTGACCATCTAATATAAAAGTATAAACAACAGGGGCATGAGTTTTGAGTTGGTTTCCTTAAAAAGATCAAAATGCAAAAGAAGCTTAGAAAAGTTACAAAACCTCACAGGAATCTTGCTGAACAAAGGTTAAGATTCTACTCTGAAAGGTGATACCTAGCTGGAGGCTGAGCCACTGTAAAATAACTCCTGAAATCTGTCAGCAGATGCGGACAGGCTACCCGTGTAGAGAAAACAGAGGTCTGCATGTAACACACAAATGTACAGACACAGGAAAGTGGGGTTTGAGGAAGTCCAGGCTGGCCCATGAGGGTGCACTGAAAACATGTGAACAAAGTAACACTGCCACGTACAAAAGAAAAAAGTTCCAGAAGCCACAAGATGGCTCAGGATTGAAGGTCTCCCTCATCTTCAGGGGAAGAAGAACAGAAGGTAAAGATAAGTTGGGACCAGCAGTTGGCATAATGACAATGTTGCTAGACTCTCATGTAGTTGACAGTGGTTCGTGTCCTGGACCTGGTGGCTTCAACTCACGCCAGGCGCATGTCCGTGCTTGCCCAAGATCCTGAGAGGAGAATGGAGGAGAAGGGATTGTGGCGTGGCCATCCCCCCTGGGGGGTGATTTCTCACTTTCTGTCTCTCTCTGTCTTTCTGGTGAGCGCACACGCCCTATAGCAAAAACCTCTCAAAAAAATAAATAAATAAATAAAAAGATAAGCTAATTAAACATTTTCAACTTCCTTGAGAAAGAAAAATTAAAACGTTTACTTAGAAAAATATTCCTTAAAGAAAGGAAAAAATTAAATGAGAAATAACAAGTAGCTGTATGGTTTGGATGTTCCACCCAAATGTACGTGTTGGAACTTGGTCATACTGTAAAGGTTTGTTAAGTGAAAACTTATACCTGTCATGGTGCCCCAGGGTGGGGCCTTTGGGTGTGATCAGGTCCTTAAGGTGGGGCACCCAAGACTGAGTTCTGGTGGTTTATAAATAGAAGAGCGAGGAAACCAGAATAGACAGATTATAGATTGCAACTCTTCTCAAGATATGGCTCTTGAGACCAGCAGTTAGCGTAATGGCTATGTCGCTGGATTCCCATGTAGTTGACCACGGTTCGAGTCCCAGACCCAATGGCTTAAACTCACGCTGGGTGCGTGTGCGTGCATGCCCAAGATCCCGAGAGGAGAATAGAGGAGAAGGCATTGCGGTGTGGCCATACCCCCTGGAGGGTGATTTCTCACTTTCTGTCTCTCTCTGTCTTTCTGGCAAGCATGCATGCCCTATGGCAAAAACCTCTCAAAAAGAAAAAAAAAAAAAAAAAAGATACCGGCCCTTCACCATGGGAGAGGGAGGGAGGGAGAGAGACAAGGAGGGAGGGAGAGAAGGAGAGGGAGAGAGAACACCCCCTTAGGGAGCACAGTCAGGTTGTAAACTCTTCTCTTCCATTTCTCCATTCAGAATTTTGTCCACACATGTACATGTGCCTGGCATGTTTCCAGGTTGCCAGGGCCAGGATTTGAGCTGTGGTCAGCCACGTGGGGTCCAGCTTCTTCAACCACAAGGCCAGGGGGCTGGCCCAGCCTCCTCGTCATTTTATTGACCTTTTTTCTGTTTTACTAACCCTAGAAGGCAATAATGTGGTATCGGAAAGGCCAGAGTTGGACCCCTGTTCTGCCACTTAATGCTTAGTGGCTTTTCCTTCATGCAGGTTACTTAAACTTCTCTGCCCCCCAAATTTCTCACTCACAAGACTGGGTGAATGTTTTGTCTCATAGAGGGATTGCAGTGATAATTATGTGCTAATTCCTTGGTTTGGGGGCTCTCCCTCCAGGCTTTCTGTGTCTCAGACTCCATGCCATACCACAACGGTAGTCAGAAGTGGCACTGAACTTCTATCAGCGAGGAGTGACAGGCATGACTACGGGCCAGCACCAACTGTGAATGTAAATGCAAAGTGGTGGTACAAATGGAAATTCTTCCAAAACATCCAGCCCTTCTTGAGTCTTGGGAAGAAATGACACTCGTAAATACTATGAGAAAAGATGACTGGAATTCTGTTTGGTGTTTGAGCTGGCAATGCCAAGTTCTGTTGTGGGTACAGCTTGTGTGCATTGCAAACATTTTTTTTTTTTTTGAGAGGTTTTTGCCATAGGGCATGTGTGCTTGCCAGACAGAAAGAGAGACAGAAGACAGAAAGCGAGAAATCACCCCACAAGGGGGATGGTCATGCCGCAATCCCTTCTCCTTCATTCTCCTCTTGGGATCTTGGGCACGCACGCACATGCGCCTGGCGTGAGTTTTAAGCCACCTTGTCCAGGACGCGAACCACGGTCGACTATGTGGGAGTCCAGCGACATAGCCATTACGTTAATTGCTGGTCCCAGCATTGCAAACATTTTTATCTCAGTAACTCAATAATGGAACATTATCTTCTGGATAATAATGCTCACTTGTGCATATTGGGCCAGCAAAGTGGGTGAATTCAATGTCTCTGGTTCTTAATTTGTCAGAAACCTTCAGGCGAGCCCTCTTGGACAGGAGAAGGCCCTTGCATGAATTTTGGAATATGAACTACTTCTTATGCAGCAGCTTAATTTCCATCTTAGGGTCTATAGTCCCAGCAGACCATGGGAGGGCTTCCTCATTGATTTAACCCATTTAGTTATGAACAGAGTGCCCAGCCCAGTGCTTAGCACAGAGCTGACATCCAAGAGAGACCAGTTCTTCCCCGTTTTCTGATGTTGCCTAACAAAGGAACCAGTACATGATGAGGGAAGATCTGCAAACTATCGAACTCTGCAAGACATGAGCATAATCCAGGTGGAGCATTACTGGAGTAATTTTACATTTCGTTATGAAACTTCCCACTGGCAATTTATTGCAATCTACCTTCTGACTACTAATATCCAACTGTACTGGCTACTCCAATTACATAAAGTGTATCTAGAAACCTGTCTTTCCCTCAATTTTAGGTAAGATGATCTCTTCTCAAAGAACACTCTTCTCTCGGTACCTGATAGGAGGACAAATATTTGTATAACTAACCACAGTTTTTCTTGGTCTTTTAATTTCTGCGTCCAAGCTGATATAATTCTTTAAAAAAATATTTTTTTAAGAGGTTTTTGCCTGAGGGCTCATGTGCTTGCCAGAGAGAGAGAGAGACAGAGAGACAGAGACAGTGAAAAGGAAAGTGAGAAATCACCTCCCTCCCCACCTTCCCCATCCCCCCAGGGAGATGGCCATGCCACAATTCCTTCTCCTCCATTCTCCTCTCAGGACCTTGGGCACACATGCACACACACCCGGTGTGAGTTTCAAGTCACCACATCCGGGACTTGAACTGCGGTTGTCTCTGTGGAAGTCCAGCGATATAGCCACTACTCCATCTGATGGCCCCAAGCTGATATAACTCTTAAGGTTAAAAAATATTTGAAAATGATAAAGAGGAGTGTGGTGGCGAGCCCTCTTGGACAGGAGAAGGCCCTTGCATGAATTTTGGAATATGAACTACTTCTTATGCAGCAGCTTAATTTCCATCTTAGGGTCTATAGTCCCAGCAGACCATGGGAGGGCTTCCTCATTGATTTAACCCATTTAGTTATAACAGAGTGCCCAGCCCAGTGCTTAGCACAGAGCTGACATCCAAGAGAGGCCTTTCACTATTTTTATATGCCTTTTAGACGACTGCATCAATCTACGTGTCTATATTTTGGCTTAAAATAATTAATGATAAAGATGACACATAGGGCTTGCTTTGGTGGCACATTCTTCAGATACAACGTAATCAAAGTATATTCTTAGGTACTGACTTTTTTTTTTTTTGGAGAGATTTTCACTGTAGGGCGCGTGTGCTCGCCAGACAGACAGAGAGAGACATAGAGACAGAAAGCGAGAAATCACCCCCCAGGGGGATGGTCACGCCGCAATCCCTTCTCCTCCATTCTCCTCTCGGGATCTTGGGCACACACGCACACGCGCCCAGCGTGAGTTTTAAGCCACCGGGTCCGGGACACGAACCGCGGTCGACTACGTGGGAGTCCAGCGGCATAGCCATTACGCTAACTGCTGGTTCCCAAGTACTGACTTTTTAAAGTCCATTTATTGATTTCTTCCATGGAGAGACACAAGAGGAGACGCCAGCAGGGTGTTCACACTGTGATAAGCGGTCAACGCCCACTCTCAGCTGGCCCAGACCAAGGGCATGCCAGCCTCCTGGTGTTCTCGGGAAGGTCCCACTATGTGCACCCAGGACTTTTTCTGGGCAGATCCAGTTGTGTTCTCACTGTGTATCCACTAGGCCCTGATTTTTGTTTTAATGCTGGGGCGTGTGCATGAGAAAGAGGATGAGAAGGAGAGACAGAGAATGAGAACATGAGAGAGAGACAGATGGGGCAGGGAGGGGAGGGAAGATTAGGGAGACAAAAGGGAAAAAGCTCTCCCGTTTAGGCTTGGTGGTACCGCCAGTTTCCCTCCAGTTCCCCATCCTATCAGGATCCTGAGATTGCACACACGTGCTGGCATGTTTTACAGGCTGGGACTCGAACCCTGGCTGTCTATGTGGGATCTGGTTTCCTCTGAGCAGTGCCTAACCATTGCACTATACGGCTGGCTCCTGACTGTTTATCATTTTTTTTTTTTTTGAGAGGTTTTTGCTTATAGGGCACGTGCGTTTGCCAGAAAGACAGAGATAGAGAGACAGAAAGCGAGAAATCCCCCCCAGAAGGGATAGCCACGCCGCCGCAATCCCTTCTCCATTATCCTCTCGGGATCTTGGGCACGCACGCGCACGCACACGCACCTGGTGTGAGTTTAAGCCACCAGGCCTGGGACTCGAACCACGGTCGGCTATCTGGGAGTTCAGCGACATTGCCATTACACTAACTGCTGGTCCCTCCTGACTGCTTTTCTAGCAGAAAAATAAACCTTACTGTAGTTTGCTAAGAATCACCCTTTTAAAATCCACTGAAAGTTAATTTTAAAATGTCAAATGAGACGATATATAAAAAATCTTCAGCTCACACATTTTCTTAGCTGTTCTGATGGTTTGCGGCCACGCCTCATCATCATTTAAGACATGTGGTATTTACAAATTTATGGCCAAATAACGCTTCATTCTTTCTTTACTTTTCTACTCGCCAAATGTTCACACCCTCAAACTACGAATTAACAAAACATTCCAAGAACGTTCTTAATAACAACATTATGTCCATTTCAAGTATGAGTGATGTTCTTAGCACGTCCTTAATGGGTGAGTTATAATTCCCTCAACAACAACATGGATACGTCATTGAATACTGCTTAGTTTTCTACAGTGTGTTACTGATCAAGGGCGTGGCGGGTACTACACATCCTTCTGTGAAACACATACACCAACTCCTCCTCTAGCAACTGCACGCGGTGGTAAAAGAACTGATGTCTGAGGTGGACAGAAGCTACAGTTATATATAACTGATCCGTTCAGTGCCCATCCTAGTTAGGATCTCTAGCTTTCTTGGATGTAGTTCTTCATCAAAAAGTTTTATCTTCTTTATTTTTATTTTTGGAGAGGTTTTTGCTATAGGGCATGTATGCTTGCCAGAAAGATAGAGAGAGACAGAGAGACAGAAAGCGAGAAATCACCCCCAGGGGGGATGGCCACACCGCAATCCCTTCTCCTCTAGGGATCTTGGGCACGCACGCACATGCGCCTGGCATGAGTTTAAGCCACTGGGTCCGGGACTCAAACCTTGGTCAACTACATGGGAGTCCAGTGACATAGCCATTATGCCAACTGCTGGTCCTAGTTTTGTTGT
This sequence comes from Tupaia belangeri chinensis, assembly GCF_000334495.1. NCBI lineage: Eukaryota > Metazoa > Chordata > Mammalia > Scandentia > Tupaiidae > Tupaia > Tupaia belangeri. The sequence continues at coordinate 629,800 of NW_006159947.1, forward strand.
TTTTAAACTTCAAACTTATCTTAGAATATAACATTTAAAAACATGCATATAGAACCAAACCAATAGAAAGAATTTTTTCTAAAGTGGAGAATGGCAGACAGAAAATGAAGTCTTTAAAAAACACATGGTTAAACCTCCCAAACAGTGCAGCTAAAGACGGCCTAATGGATGAATTTGATCAAGAGACAGGGCTAAAGATAATGGGGAGAAGAAAGCAGATTAAAAAAAAAAATTCATACTTTGCTGATACACAGGTATGGGATCTCCATGGTGGGGTGATATAAAACACTGTAATTGAGGAAATCGTCCAGTCTCCCAGAGGGTCATGCCATTCGAAAGTGGTCAAGGGTTAGAAAATGGAAGTTACAGGGCTGGGTAAATTGCTCTTGGCCCGTCAGCGGATTTGGGAATATGATAGGTTCCATCAGGCAAATAACTCCCTGAGGCACCTATTGGACTCCCTCAGGGTACAGCAGAGAGGCGGAGTGTCCAATCTGTGTTCAGTCTGCATTTCACTGCCGCAGCAGACACAGACAAATCCAGGAAAAGGAAGGAAGAGGAAGGCAGGGGATATAATTATATAATTTACATAGTTTGTGGATAAGGGATTTTACCAAAGCCCTCCTGGTAATTATTTTAAATCACCACTGAAAACCTCCTAAACACGTATTTTGACTTCAGTATTACGTATTCTCAAGTGGTGGCAGTGATTCAAACACAGAAGGAAGCGTTCAAAGAGGACCAGGTCGGCAGATATCCAGTCCTGAACTGCCTTCAGTTCAGCCAGGACGAGGCTGCTCAGAATATACAAGTGGTTTTCTCAAAATAAGCAAATTAACGAAGCAACGGTTTGGAGCATGTAACAACTCGGGTCTGTGTGAAATTGTTACTTGGAACCACAGAGAAAACTAACGTATGGCCCGTTTTCTTAATGATTTGATTTCTGCATGTAGGAATAGAGACAAGTCATTACCGCCATATTATCTCAGTGTGCATCTCAAATGCCCACCAGTTTTATTAGTTTATACACGTGATCAATCAAATCTTACGGACAGCTGTAGTATTAGTAAACCTAAATATATGGTCTTGAATTCCATAAACGCAAGATACCCAAACACTACTGTTTTCTAGAACACCATCCTTCTTTTAGCTCTCTGTGGTCATGGTAGTGAGTGGAAAAGGAAGTAGGGAAATGAGAACGGATGGGTAGGGAGTTGATGAAACAATCAAGACAATTTGGAAGAGCCTTCCAGAATTGCTTCCTTCTGCCATTGAGTCATCTGTCACTGAAGTTGGTCATGAAAAGGCAAATCCAGCCAACCAACTACCAACCAATCAAACAAAATGGAGCGTCTTCACTTGGCTAGCCCCGTGAACTCCAAGTCTTTGTAATCGAGACAAGTAACACCAGTCCTACAGGAACAGAGAATTATGCCAGCAGATACACCTGACACATAGTAGGTTTCCCATAAAATAGCCTTTTTACGTTTGTGCTGACTCATGACTCTTCAAAAGGAATGGGTAGCCAAGAAGCAAAGAAGGCACAAGGGAGGGCTTGCCCCCCTCAGAAATGTCAACACCCTTGTGGGGAACATGCAAGGGGGCCGTCTGGTTAGAAAGCATTTCTCTGTAATTCTAGGTCTTGAGAGCTCTTGGAGGAGTTCAGACGTCTAGCCAAAAATGAGATAAAGAATATTCAGGCTTGGCAGAAGGAACAATTTCTCGAACCAGAAACACTACGAATTTGTGAACTTCACTTAGAGTTCTGCCCAAAAGCCAAGACCACTGAAATGTGTTTAAAAATTAGGGGGATCTATTTAGTTCTAGAGACCAAACAACGGCTTTGATGGAACGTTTTCAACCACATACTTTGGCTTGCATCAGACACTGCCTTAAGTTAGGGAAAAGAAGAGGGGATTATTTTGCTCATAGATTGCTTTCATTTTTTGGTAATGTTTATATTTTTCACTAGCTCATTTCTTTCCAATGTAACAAAGTTGGCTTTCCACACTAAAAGCTACTTGGAGTGAGTACATGCCAGATAGTCTTTGAATACTCTTCCTACAATGGGACATTATAGGGAAGTGGCTTTGCTTCTGCAAGGGACACATTAACACCTTGGAAGCTAAACTAAGATCTTAACATTTTCAAGCCAAGAAACTGAAACAGCTTTGCTAATAGTAAAAGAAAATCCACAGTACTGAAGTGCCAAGGCTGGCAGTGAAGTACGAGAAGTCGGTGTGGTTGAAAACCTGCCTAAACCATTTTTCAGAGCAATACAACCTGTATTGTATTAGACTCATGGGAGAGATCAAAACGAAACCTGAAGTAGCCTGAATTCTCTTTTTTTCCTCCTTCGTTTCTGGAGGCCATTCAATAATTTGCTTATTCTGGATTTCTTTCAGAAGCCATTCAACAGTGACTGGTTCCCCAAACAGTGAGGTTTGTCTGCATAATGCATGAAAGTTGAACTTCAAAGCGTATAGACGACAACTTCAGTGTTTAAAGTCCGTGTGTCCGATTAGTTATGGGCAAAACTTACATGGTGTTAGCAGGTCAGAATCAGCTAGAAAAAAACGAGCAGTTCCATAAAGGGTTTTCTTTTACCACAGTGTTGAAAAATATATATTCTCATGCTTGTTCACTTAATATCCAATGTGGCTCATACTTCATTTTCTGTAACATATATCAGGGAAACACGGATAGCCATAATCAAACCTATGGCTGGTTTGGAATCGTATCTCAAATTAACAGAGAAATGTAAGTAATGTAAGAAAGAGCAGTTGTTTAAAGTCTTCTCTTACTAACAATCAATAATGTGGAACTCTCTTCCCTCAGGAATCGTAAGGCCCAAGGAAATAATAATGATGACAACCATGGCAACAGTTGATATTTTTGAATGCTTACTACATGCCGGGCATTCTTTCTTTTCTTTTCTTTTTTGTTTGTTTGTTTGTTTGTTTCTTTGGAGAGGTTTTTGCTACAGGGCGCGTGCACTCGCCAGACAGACAGAGAGACAGAAAGCGAGAAATCACCCTCCAGGGGAGATGGCCACACCCAATCCCTTCTCCTCCATTCTCCTCTAGGGATCTTGGGCACGCACGCACACACACCTGGCGTGAGTTTAAGCCACCAGGTCCAGGACTCGAACTGCGGTCGACTACATGGGAGTCCAGCAACATAGCCATTACGCTAACTGCTGGTCCCAATGCCTGGCATTCTTTCTAAGTCTTTAACAGAAGATGTTTGGCCTAATCCTTACAATACCACGCCATGAGATAGGTATTTTCATTATTCTTGTTTTACAAGAAGAACAGATTTGCTGATGACACTCTGAAATCAAATGACTTAGATCTATCCCCAGTGTGGCCTAGCCACTTGTCTTTGATCCAGTTTCCCTCTCTAGGTTACTCATCTGTAAGGTGGGCAGCATCGTAACTGCCTACGAATATTCTCAGAGGTCGGTGTGCCTGTCTCTGCAAAGTTCTTTGTCCAGTACCTGGTACAGAATAATAACACTTAATAATCATAAACTGTCATTTTTGTTATGACTACACTAGAAATGCACAGAATCCTTCCTTCATACGGTAAGTCCGAAAGCTGCCTCTTCCTGTGGGATCGATGAACTGCTTCCTGTACTCTGCTTCCCTGACTTCGAGTGGTAGCTCCTGGCCAGGCTGAGCATGAATGCAATGACAGCAGAGAAAAATCTAGAAACACTGCCCAGAGGAGCAGGAGCAGAGGAGGGCAGAGTTGAATCTTGGGAACACTGGAAGCCTTTCACTCGGAGTGCAGGAAATTTATGTCTCCAAACATCATTCCTGTTGACTCAATAAATGTAGAGTGAGTATTTTCCTTCCTGATTTTTTATTTCTTAGGAAAGCCAGGCAGGAGAAAGGAGGAAAAACCGTAAGAATGGATTTAAGATCTAGTTCTGACTCTGAGGACAGACTCCAAACTGCTCATATACAAAGATGAGAGGAGGAGAGAACCAGCTAGGGGGCATGTTATGACAGACCCGAGAAAGGTAGTTCTGGCACCTCGGACCTCTGCTTTTTAAGTCACATAGTTAGTGGCTTAAGAAATTGATTCTTCTGGGACCAGCAGTTAGCGTAATGGCTATGTCACTGGACTCCCGTGTAGTCGACTATGGTTCGAGTCCCAGATCCAGTGGCTTAAAACTCACGCCGGGCATGTGTGCGTGCGTGCCCAAGATCCCGAGAGGAGAATGGAGGAGAAGGGATTGTGGAGTGGTCACCCCCCTGGGGGGTGATTTCTCACTTTCTGTCTTTCTGTCTCTCTGTGTCTGTCTGGCAAGCGCACGCGCCCTATAGCAAAAACCTATCAAAAAAAAAAAGAAAAGAAAAGAAAAGAAATCGATTCTTCCTATCCATTTGACTTGATAGTTTTTCTACCAGGTACAAGAAACAGATTGAACCAATTTGAAAACATAGATATATACATATATATTCAAATATAATTTTATTATTAAATATATATGTATATATAAGTACATATACATTTAACTTTCCTAGAAGTATTTTCACAGATTCACAGAGTTGATAGCTAAAATATGATAAATCCTGAGTTTTAAGAATTATTTTAATTTTATTTATTTATTTATTTAAATTTGACCAGGGAGAGACAGAATGAGTGAGTGAGAGAGAGAGGGAGAGAGGGAGAGAGAGAGCGAGAAAGCAAGCCGCCAGGTCCGGGACTCAAACCGCGGTCGGCCATGTGGGAGTTCAGCGTCCTTAGCCACCACGCCACCTGCCGGCCCATATTTATACTTCTTAATATGACATAAACCCAATCTTTCCAGAACTTTTCCCAGGTATTTCGGAAGATTTTAATTAGAAACTGGGAGCTAGGGACCAGCAGCTACTATCAGACCTCTCAACTGAAATAATGCAAGCAAGAAAAGAATGGGAGGACATGATTAAAATATGAAAAAGAAAAACAATTTCAACTACAAATACTATACCTGGCAAGAATTAGAAATAAATGGGAAGGAGAAATAGAATCGTTCTCAGAGAAACAAAAACTGCAAGAATTCACCAACACTAGACTAGCTCTTCAAGAAGTACTGAGGGAGACACAGACTGAGAGTGAAGGGCTAGAGAAAGATATTCCATGCAAGCGAAACCATGAAAAGGCTGGAGTTGTGATACGGATATCAGACAAAATACTTCAAGACAAAAGCTATGAGAAGAGACAAAGAAGGACATTGTACAGTAGTGGAAGGGCTAGTTCACTGGAGATATTTATGCAACGTTTACAAGGATCTTTGCGCTCAACTCTGGGGCACCTAAATATCTGAAAGAAAGACTGCCAGGTCTAAAGGAAGAGAGAGACTGTAACAGCATAATCATTGGAGAGATCTCAAGACCTCAGTCTCCTCTGGACAGATCATCTAGGAAAAAAAAAAAAGAGAGAGAGAGAGAGAGAGAGATACAAGATCTAAATGATACAACAAATCAAGGGAACTTGATAGACATCTACAGAACATTTCATTTTTTGGTTGTCACCCAAAAATACATTTTTTTCTCAACCCCACATGGAGGATTTTCAAAGATCAACCACATGATAAGGCCCAAAATGAGCCTTTACAAATTCAAATGTACAGCAAGATAACTTTCCAAAGGCCCTACCACTTATTACTATCACCTGGGGTGGGCTTCAACCTGAATTTTCAGGGGACACATACCTTCAGACCACAAGATATAAGTCGTTAAACTCATCAGTCCTTTGCCATGATTTTTCAAAAATTTCTTATTAAATACTAAGCTCAACCTTTAAGGAGTTTCTCAGAATAGGCTCAAGAGTATGAGTTTCTACAAATAATCATTTCTCTATAGCCTTGACCTTTGAAGAATAGCTTGACTGAATATAAATTAATGGTTAAACTTTGCTTTATTGCATTTCCAAAAATGCTGCCTCCATTTTTGTCTCACCTCAGGTGTATTTGTTGACAAGCCCAACATTAATGAGATTGACTTTATAAATAAAAATAGTTTAACTGGGAAAAAAATTAAAATGTATACGAGCTATTTCCAGCATCTTTTCTGTCCACGGTGGGATCACACCTGAAATTAACTATAGAAAGAACCCTAGAAAATACACAAATAAATGGAAACTAAATAACCTACTCGTGAGAGACTTCGCAACTACGAAAGAAAGACTGAAATGATAATATTCATGGAAATGAACGATAACAAATGGGTCATCATAACTATGGGACACAGTAAAATCTGTGAGGGAAGTTCATAACAATTAGGGCCACAAGAAAAAAAGAGAGAGGTCACAAACAAACAATCTAACGACACCTCTCAGAGAACAGGAAAGATGACAATCAAAAAAGAAAAAAAAAAAAAAAACAAATACCAGGAGAAAGGAAATAAGAAAGACTCAAACAGAAATAAATGAAATAGAGAATGAAAGGACTGTACAAAAAAGAAATGAAACCCAAAGCTGGTTCTTTGAGAAGATAAACAAAACTGACACACTGTTAGCTAGACTAATCAAGAATAGAAAAAAAGAACCAGATAAGTCAAATCAGCAATGAAACAGGTGCTATTACAACAGGCATAACAGAAATATACAAGAATGCACACACACACACACACACACACACACACACACTTCCTGAAAGTGATACATGAACAGTAAAGTGCCAAGTTACAAAATCAGCATAGAAAAATCTACAGCATTTTCAGACACCAACAATGAACAAACTGAGGCAGAACTGAAGAAAGCAATCCTATTTACAATAGCTAAAGAAGAAAAAGGCCTTTAAAAGGAAAACTATGAAAAACTTAAAAATGAAATGGAAAATGGTACAAAAAAGTGGAAAGACATCCCAAGTCCCTGATGAGAAGAATGAATATAATCAAAATGTCAATCCTATCCAAATTAATCTATAAATTCAATGCAATTCCTATCAAACTACCAGATTCCTCATAGAATTAGAAAAAACAATCATAAAATTTTTCTGCAACAATAAAAGACCCTATATTGTCAAAGCAATGCTGTACAAAAAGAATAAAGTAGGAAGACATCTCATTTCCTTACCTCAGTGTATATTACAAAGCTCTGATAATCAAAACAGCATGGCACTGGCACAAATATAGGCAGGTAGACCAATGGAATAGACTGGATAACCCAGGAATAACTCCCAAAATATATAGCCAACTGATTTTTGACAAAGGGCACAGGACAATTCAGTAGGACATCTCTTCAGCAAATGGTGCTAGAAACACTGAATATACAGCTGCTGAAAAATGAAACTGGACCCCCCCATCTCCACCATTAACAAAAATTAATTCAGAGCCAGCAGGTGATGTAGTGGTTAAAGTGCTAGACTCCACGTGGTTGACCATGGTTAGAGTCCTAGAAACTCATGCTGGGCACGTGTATATGCATGCCCAAAATCCCAAGAAGACAATAGAGGGGAAGGGACTGTGGCATGGCCATCCCCCCATGGGGGGGTGCTTTCTCACTTTCTATCTTCCTCTGTCTCTTTAGCAAGTGCACACACCCTATCTAGCAAAAATCTCTTAAAAGAAAACGAAACAAAACTCAAAATATTGGGCTGTTGGAGAAGTTGGGACACATTTTTGCATAGAAAAACATGGAGAAATATGCCGTGACTCTTCTGATGACCCGGTAGATCAAAGATCTAAACATAAAACTTCAAACTATAAAACTACTGGTGGAAAACTTACGAGAAACTCTCTGAGACATCATTACAAGCAAGGCTTCATAAAGACCACCCCAACACACAGGCAATAATCATAAAAATAGACAAGTGGGATTATCAGGCTAAAAAGCTTCTGCACAGCAAAGGAAATAGTAATTAGAGGGAGGAGCCCCTTCAGAGTGGAAGAATGTATTTCCACACTATGCCTCAGACAAAGAGCTGACAATCAGAACACATTAAAGAAAAAAAAGTAAGAATTTCATAGGTAAGTGTCATTAAGAATCAGAGTGGGAGAATATATTTGCACACTATGCCTCAGATAAAGGATTGATAACCAGAATACACACAAAACTCCAGCAGTTTACTTGCAAAATAAAAAAAAAAAAAAGAAGAAAAAAATCAATCCAATGAAAAGATGGGAAAATGAACAGAACAGACAACCTTACAAGGAAGACATACGAAAAGCCAAAAGCGTATGAAAACATGCTCAACATCTCTTATTATAAGGGACATGCAAATCAAAACCATGAGATACCATTTAATCCAGTCAGACTGCTAAGATTACAAAAATAAAGAATGGTAAGTACTGGTGAGGCTGCAGTGAAAAGGGAACTCCCCTACTCAGTTGGTGGGTAAGCCACTGTGGAGACCAAGAGGGAGCTGTGTCAGAAACCGACATAGAGAACTACCATATGACCCAATAATTCTACTCTTGAGCATCTACCCAAAGGATAGGAAAACCCTCAATTGGAAAAACATTTGCATATCCATGTTTATTGCAGCATCATTCACAGTTATTAGGACATGAAATCAATCCCCATGTCCCAAAATGGATGAGTGGATTGAAAAAATGTGGCACATGTACTCTAAGGACTACTACTGAGCCATAAAAAACAATGAGACCCTGACATTTGATACAAAGTGGATGAATATGGAAGATTTTATGCTAAGTGAAGCAAGAGGGACTATGAAAGACAGGAACTGTTTGTCTCCACTTAATATATACAGAACATCTGCACTCTATAGAAGAAATGGAAAGACTGGCATGATAGCTGGGAGGAGAACAGGATTGGAGGGAATGGGTAATAGGGAGTGGGAAGGAGGGGATCCGAGAACATAACAAACAAAACATTTAATAGGCAAACGAATGAAAAGTTATCTGTTGATGATAATGTATTGGTAATATCTTTAATTTGATTGATAAGCACTGTATTCATTCTGAAAAAAAAAACCATGTACAGTGTAATGATGTACAGTGATAAAAATCTAAAAAAATATATAATTATATATATATAGGTGTGTGTGTGTGTGTATAAATAAAATACAGAGTTCCTAATAAAGTAATTCAAAGTAGCAGTATAAAAATCATGCAAATTACAGGGACCAGCGGTCAGCATAATGGCTATGTCTCTGGACTCCCACGTAGTCGACTGCGGTTCGAGTCCCGGACCCGATGGCTTAAACTCACGCCAGGCGCGTGGGTGTGCGTGCCCAAGATCCTGAGAGGAGAATGGAGGAGAAGGGACTGCGGCATGGCCATCCCCTCCAGGGCGTGATTTCTCACTTTCTGTCTGTCTGGTGAGTGCACATGCCCTATAGCAGACACCTCTCAAAAAAAAAAAAAAAAGCAAACTATAAAAATATTTATTTATTAAAATACCTCCTAGGTTTTGGTCACCTTTAGATGATTCTTCATGACACTTATTCATGAAGTTCCTACTTTTTATTAAAGAGAATTATTTTTATTTAACCTTATTCATTTTAATTTGATTAGAGAGAGAGAGAAAGTGAGAAAGCAAGCTGCCTGGTCTGGGACTCAAACTGTGGTTGGCCATGTCGGAGTCCAGTGCCCTTGACCACCACACCACTTGCTGGTCCCAAAATTCTTTCTTTCTCAATTAAAAAAATGAAAACCACAACTTTTGCCATGGACAGTCTTCTGTGGACACCGGCCCTGTTTTACATGAGTCTGGTGGGTACGTGGTTAGGGCCCCTGCTTTGCTTTTGGGAACAGCCTTGGCAAGGCATTGTACTCTTGCTGAGGGACAAGCTGGTAGTTGGACTGAAACTGGCCAGGTTCCCATCTGAGACCTGCAGAGCGGGACTTCCCATCTGTGTGCATCTCCCACAGTCTGGTTTCATGCATTTTTAAAAGGTTTTTAAAATGCTGAAGAGCTATTCTTTTTTCAAGAAGGATAATCATGTTGAAACTTAGAAAAAGAAATGAAAAGCCCACTTTTTCGTGATGGTCTAGACAAAGGGAAGGCTCTTATGACATGATCACCAAGAGAAGGAGTTTTCTATTGGAAATTTTTTAAGAGCATCAAATATGATACAGAAAAAGGGGGGCGGAAAGTGAGAAGCACCCTCTGGGGGGGGGGATAGTCACTTTGCAATTCCTTCTCCTCCAAGCTCCTCTCGAGGATTCTGGGCACACATGCACACGCGTCCGGCGTGTTTTTCAAGCCACTGGCTCTGGGACTCAAATCACAGATGGCCATGTGAAATTCAATCCCTTAACTACCAAGCCACCTACTGGCTCCCAGCTTTTAAGTTTTGTTTTGTTTTAAAGTTTTTTTAATTTTTTTTTTTTTATAGTGTGTGCACTTGCCAGGGAGAAACAGTGAGAGGAAAAGTGAGAAATCATCCTCTTGGGGGGATGGCCACGCTATCATCAATTCTCCTCCATTCTCTTCCTGGGATTTTGGATACACACACACAGATACAAACACACACACACAATCTTTCAAGTTTAATAATATTAGGAATAATATCTTGGGAGAAAACTCTGAACAGCAATATATTTCAGTATGTAAAAGAGAACTTAACAGTTACAATTTGCAACATTAGAAAAAAATGGAAAAATAGTATCTTTAATAACGAAAATGATCGTCTTGAAAACCACATACGAGCTATTGAAAAAATGATTTTTTTTTCTATAAAACTGCATAACAACTCCCTTTTACACAAGACATATACTAACCGGTCTTAGGGGCGCAGATCAATTTGAAGAGGGTCCCACAAGCAGGATGGGGTGAAATTGTGTTCTTAACTACTATGCCATTACACAGAATAACTTGAAGACACTTATTAAAATGGGCATTTTGGGACCAGCAGTTAGCGTAATGGCTATGTCGCTGCACTTCCACGTAGTCGACTGCAGTTCGTGTCCCAGACCTGGTGGCTTAAAACTCACGCTGGGCGCGTGTGCGTGCGTGCCCAAGATCCCGAGAGGAGAATGGAGAAGAAGAGATTGCAGCATGGCATCCCCCCTGGGGGGTGATTTCTCGCTTTCTGTCTCTCTGTCTCTGTCTGTCTGGCGAGTGCACGCGCCCTATAGCAAAAAACCCTCTCCAAAAAAAAAAAAAAAAAAAAGGGCATTTTACTAAACAGTTTGTTTCCTAAGATGTTATAATCTGAATTCATTACTTATTTGTCAAGCATTCTTTGTGCTGATGGAACAATAATCCCATGTCTTATTATCTGTCTACACAACGAACACAGAATGCTTTTCTGGCCCACGTCTCATGGTTTTTTTTGTCTAGCACATCTTATAATCTGCCTGAAACCTCAACCATGGATATATTTTATAAGACTGGAAGGAGTGAAGCAAAATAATGTTTCCCTCCTTGCTGAGAAACGTGAGTTCACCCCAGCGGGCCTGACCCGAAACAGTCAAATTTGTCAAGTCACCACTTAACTCCCGGGGAGGAAAACTGTCCCTAGACAGCAGTGCTGGAAGCCAGGCCGCCTGGAGCTGGGCGAATCAGGGCTGGCCCATTCTGCCACCGCGTCTGCCCGGGATATGCACCACACTGCCACTTGAGCCACAGAGGTGACTTTAAACTACTTTCTTTTAGAAAGAGCAGATATGATTGATGGCCATCAAGTGGACAAGTGATAGGTAACTTTTTAAAAAAGGGAAGTCCTTGAGTTACAAGTACACGGTGAATCACTTTTCAAGCATTTATTTACTACATGCTGGGCATCTGCTGGGCACTGAGTGAGAATGGTAGCAGAAGAGACAGACCGGGGGAACCGGCAGTTAGCGTAATGGCTATGTCGCTGGACTCCCACGTAGTCGACCGCGGTTCGT
>NW_006159947.1:641701-677576 GCF_000334495.1 Tupaia belangeri chinensis
TTGGCTATAGGGCGCGTGTGCTCGCCAGAAAGACAGAGCGAGACAGAGAGACAGAAAGCGAGAAATCACCCCCCAGGGGGGATGGCCACGCCACAGTCCCTTCCCCTCCGTTCTCCTCTCGGGATCTTGGGCACGCACGCACACATGCCCAGCTTGAATTTAAGCCACCTGGTCCAAGACTTGAACCGCAGTCAACTACATGAGAGTCCAGAGACATAGCCATTACGCCAACTGCTGGTCCCCCTGGTCGTTGCTTTCAATGAAACTGAGTATTCCTTTGAAATGCCTGTTGGCATAGTAGGGACAGGAAGTGCACGTACCTTGGAAGTCTCTATTAACGCTCAGTCAGTGTCTTAGAAACCTCAAAATGAAAAAGGCCACTGTGTTCACAATGCGCTAATGCGGGACCTTGAATATTTTTGGTATTACACTTTTCTCTTTATTTCCCCCTTGAGATTAGCATTCACATTACTTGATACTTAAACCACTTGAAGATCATGTTTATCGAAGCACTGGAGAGAAATGGTGTGACCAGGTGATATATAAAAGCAGTGGCATAATGGCTATATCCCATGTAGTTGACCGCGGTTCAAGTCCTGGACCCGGTGGCTTAAACTCACGCTGGGCGCATGTGCATGCATGCCCAAGATCCTGAGAGAAGACTGGAGGAGAAGGGATTGCAGTGTGGCCATCCCCCCTGGGGGGTGATTTCTCGCTTTCTGTCTCTATGTCTCTCTCTGTCTTTCTGGTGAGCGCATGAACCCTATAGCAAAAACCTTAAAAAAAAAAAAAAAAAAGGCAATGGTATTACCACATTCTACAGGAGATGAAACCTTGACCCAGACCAAAGGGACCTTCTTGGATTTCCTTCTAGGGTCAGAAAAATCACGCGCCACCTGAATTCCATGTTAGGACGAAGGCATAAACTCCCTGCTTTCCACATTCACCTCCTCGCCGTGTCTACACAGCTGACCTCTCCGCTTCGTCAGCGTCCCTGATTAGCGGGGTTTCTGTGCTCCTTGCGTCACAGTGACTATTTCAAGCAGCTGAATTATCACCTCCCCTGTCCTGTCTCCCACCTTAAATTACAAACAGTCGCCTTTACTTTAAAACATTTACAGGACATCTGATCTACACGTTATTTTGTCAACTTCTAGTTCACACCGAATCCTAACAAACCTCTCTCCTCCCTCTCCCAAATATAAAACCAAGTGGTCAGAGCCATGAGAAAAGCATTCTTAGGAATTTAAATGTCCCAGAAGTTTGGACATTTCTAAATAAATAAACTCTCCTTTTAGGGATAGCTTTCACAATATCTTAAGCAATATATATATATATATATGCATATATATACATATATATATATATTTTTTTTTTGGAGAGGTTTTTGCTATAGGGCGTGTGTGCTTGCCAGACAGACAGAGAGACAGAAAGCAAGAAATCACCCCCCAGGGGGGATGGACACACTGCAATCCCTTCTCCTCCATTCTCTCAGGATCTTGGTCACGCACGCACATGCGCCCGGCGTTGAGTTTAAGTCACCGGGTCTGGGACTCAAACCTTGGTCGACTACGTGGGAGTCCAGCGACATAGCCATGACGCTAACTGCTGGTACTGCAAAATATATATTAACCCTGGAAACGAAAACATATAAAATGCTTAATACACAAGATACTCAGTTGAGAACAAAGTATGGTCACTTGGCACTGAAGCAGTTTTTTCTTGTCTCATGACATTAATCAAATTAGTTAGCAATTTCTTCTGGCTGTCACAGATGCAAAGCTTGAACCAATTTTCATCCAGGTGGTTCAAAACAGTAAACCACAGTGATAAGGTGTCTTTTAACCTTAGGAAGATAAACTATTTCCACAACTACTGGAGTATAAAGTAAAACACAAGATGAGGAAGCTATGAAAGGAGAACCCACGCCCCTACTTACATCAAGAGAGCCTTCATTTATAACGATCATTCCCATGTTCTTCTTCAAAAGTTTGCAGGAGTGGCCTAGGTTCAAACACAGAGTCAATTAACTGATACAATTAATTTCTCCAGAAAGAAAAGTTGATGTTAAAGAAATAATGTGCTCTATAGGTGATTTTATTAGGAATTATGACTGTTAGCTGTTTTCCAGGATGATAAAAGGTTTAAAACAAATGCTCTTAGGGGACTAGCAGTTGGTGTAATGGCTATGTCGCTGGACTCCCATGTAGTCGACTCCGGTTCGAGTCCCAGACCCAGTGGCTTAAATTCACGCCTGGTGCATGTGCGTGCATGCCCAAGATCCCGAGAGGAGAATGGTGGAAACGGAATTGCGGTGTGGCCATCCCCCCAGAAGGTAATTTCTCGCTTTCTATCTTTCTGGCAAGCGCACGCATCCTGTAACAAAAACCTCTCCAAAAAATAAACAAATAAAAAAAGAAAGAAAACAAATGCTCTTACTGTAGGAGGGATCTGATACGAAAATACCTGGTTTGTTACACTGCCTTGATAAACAGCTGTGGAAAGAGACCATGGTAAGGATTCTCGATGTCCCAAGAGCTGACAAATGTCTATGGAGTAGGACTAACGTGATAGCAAAGATGGACAATGACCGCTCCATAGGAGGGTGGGCGAGGGTGGTCCCTCGAATGCTCCTGCCTGGACTATCCTTGTCTTCCTTGCTCCCTCTTGCTTTGCTCAGCGTGGTGCAGGGCGCCATCCCCTCATTAAACGCAGCACTGTCTACTCTGGACCTGTTCACTACACATGAGTGTAGCTGGAGAAAAACAGGCAACCCGGCTGACTGGTCTCACATCAAAAAAAAAAAAAAAAAAAAAAAAAAACCAAAAAAACAAACAAAAACAATTGGGACCAGCAGTTAGCGTAATGGCTATGTCGCCGGACTCCCATGTAGTTGACCGCGGTTCGCGTTCCGGACCTGGTGGCTTAAACTCATGCCGGGGGCATGTGCGTGTGCCCAAGATCCCGAGAGGAGAATGGAGGAGAAGGGATTGCAGCATGACCATCCACCCTGGGGGTGATTTCTTGCTTTCTGTCTCTCTCTGTCTGTCTGGCAAGCACACGCGCCCTATAGCGAAAACTTCTCCAAAAAAAAAAAAAAAAAATCACTGCATATAAGTAATACCTTCTAAGCTCACTCCCTTTGAGTTCTCCTCCCACTTTGTGGTTGTTTTTGTTTTTTTGCTAGAGGTGCACGCACTTGCCAGGGAGAGGCAAAGAGAGAGGAAGAAGAGAAAGCACCCTCTCACGGTCACACCACAATCCCTTCTCCTCCATTTCTCCCTTCTTTCTGAATTTTGAGCACACACACACACTCTCAACCCAGTATGTGTTTCAAAGCCATTAGGTCCAGGACTCGAACCGTGGAATTGGCCACAGGGTATCTGGCTGCCCTACCCACCAGCTCTCAGATCTTCAAAGAGCTCAAATCCGGGTACACCCGCTGAAAAGCATCACGATCTCAACCTCGAATGAAGTGAATTACCAATGTTAATGGCAGTTTCTTGCTTGTCCCCGGTGAGGATCCAGATTTTGATGTCTGCTTTCATCAACGTTTCGATGGTTTCAGGCACCTGATCTTGTAATTTATCCTCAATGGCTGTAGCTCCAAGAAGCTGAAGGTTCTAGAAGAAACATGCAGCAAGAATGTTAACAACAAAACTAGTTTAGATTCCTTAAGTACAAAAAAATCGAAGCATATGACTGGCTGGGGCATGAAGTGGGTAAGCACTGAACACAGGGAGCTGGATACCACATGGCCAACTGAGGTTTGAATCCCAGCCCCAGAAGTCAGACGTGCACATGTCAAGAATCCTGGTGAGACCTGCAGTTGGCGTAATGGCTATGTCGCTGGACTCCCACATAGTCAACTACAGTTCAAGTCCTGGACCCAGTGGCTTAAATTCATGCTGGCCATGTGTGCGCGCGTACCCAAGATCCCAAGAGGAGAATGGAGGAGAAGGGAGGACAGTGTGGCCAGCTCCCCTGGGGGATGATTTCTCACTTTCTATCTCTCTGGCGAGTGCACGTACCCTATAGCAAAAACCTCTCCAAAAAAGAAAAAGAAAGGATAAAAAAAAAAAAAATCCTTGTGAGACTGAGTAATAGCAGAAAAAGGTCTATGGATTGTGGTGTGACTATGTTCCGTTGTGGGGAGGACGCCTTCTCTCTCTTGAGAGTGCATGCGCTCTGGCAACTGAAAAAAAAAATTTGCAGGGGCTAGCAGACGGTCTAGTGGTTACATTGCTGGACTATCACATAGCTGAACACCAGTTGAGTTCTGGACCCCGTGGCTTGAAACTCACCCTGGGTGTGTGCATGTGTGAGCCTGTCCAAGACTCCAGGAGGAGAACGGAGGAAAAGGTTGTGGCCACATTGCAGTGTAGCCATGGCCCCTTAAAAAAAAAATCAATTGAAGTGTATATATTTGCTTTAAAATCAGAGACTAAATGATAATTCATGGTCTCTGGTGTAAATTTCAACTATGTCATCACATATTTTTAAAATTTTTTCTTAAGGATCCTTGACTTTTTAAAAAATTTATATTTATTTACCTTCATTCACTGTACAACATTACAACATACAAAATGAGATTTTCCATCCAGAGTACACTGTATATTGTCTCAATGGGTGGGAAAGGAATGGAAGACAATTATAGACCCCAGAGATAGTGTGAGAAGAGGGTGGGAAAGGGCAGGGGGTCAGAAAGAGGCGTAAAGAAAAAATTCTAGAAGCTAGAAATGGAAAATTTTTGATAATAATATGCAGGATTAAGTCACTATGCACTATATTCTGGATGGGAAATCACATTTTGTATACTGTGATGATGCTTAGGGAAGTTAAATTAAGTTAAAAAAAAAAAAAAAGGATCCTTGACTTTTATCCAGAACTTCTGGCACGAGAACTCCTAAATCCACTTTACCTTACTCCTCTCTAAAGTAAGGAACTCAAGGAACCAGCAGTTGGCGTAATGGCTATGTCGCTGGACTCCCACGTAGTCAACTGCGGTTTGCATCCCGAACCCAGTGGCTTGGAACTCTTGCCGGGCGTGTGTGCGTGCGTGCCCAAGATCCCGAGAGGAGAATGGAGGAGAAGGGATTGCAGCGTGACCATCCCCCCTGGGGGGTGATTTCTCGCTTTCTGTCTCTCTGTCTCTCTCTGTCTGGCGAGCGCACGTGCCCTAGAGCAAAACCGCTCTGAAAAAAACAAAAAACAAAAAAAACTTATGAAGTAAGGAACTCATTCTAAAACAACATGAAACACAGACAAGGCATGGGCGATCAAAAGTCAGCCTAAAAGGAGCAGGCAACTGTTAAGAAAAAATAAACACCCCGTGGAGTATGATGACAGCGAAGAAGTGATCATGCTGACCTTCTTGGAAAAGCGTAAATACATGCTAATAGGACTACATTTTCATTTGATGCAGTGTCGGGAAATGCACACACATAAGAAATGATAAGGAAGAGGAAGATAAGACTATAATGTCTCTCTGCAGCATTGGTTCCTGCGAGCGTGGGCAGGTGGCGTGTCTCACCCCATCCCACACTGATAGGGTGGGGGGTCAGCTTTTACTGAAGACCTCCTGCTCTTCAGATGGGTCTTTCATTTAAACCAAACATGAGTAACGTGCTCTGTGGAAAACCATTCTAATCTCTACTCCTGTCTCCTTACACAGCGGTTATGGGGAGAAAGAACAATCTCTTGGGTGTTAGGAAAACCTGGCTTCACCAAACAGACACAGGACACAGTGTGGTCCTAACTGCTGGTCCCAGCATTTATATTTCTTCTCAACCTTTATACCTCCCTTGTTGCCATCATTGCTTATTTAAAATGCAGGAAAAAGCAGACTACAGGGAAATGAGTGCTGTGGGCAGTTTCAGAATGGGTAATAACAAAAATCGATTCTCTCTAAAATTAGCCTAAAGTTCCAGTTAGGCGCAGAAAGTAAAGTTAACTATGTACACCAACCAACATGGAAGAAAGTGAGTGAGTGTATGAGTGTGTGTGTGTATTCCCAAAGATTCTTTTGGCTGCAAGTAACAGAAAAATCTGACCAACAATGGCTGACATCAAGGAGCAGGTTTCCTCAAGTACAGAGGATTGAAGTAGGCGGCTGGGGACTGAAACGTATCTCAGCACACCCTCCGGGCTCTTCGCAAAGTCTCCAGGTGAATTTCACTGGAATAATTATAACGGCCATATTGAATGAGGAGCTAATACCGACTGTATTCCCCTCTTACTTAAAAAGCCAACATGTGGGAACCAGCAGTTAGCGTAATGGCTATGTCGCTGGACTCCCACGAAGTCGACCGCGGTTCGTGTCCCGGATCCGGTGGCTTAAACTCACGCCGGGCGCGTGTGCGTGCGTGCCCAAGATCCCGAGAGGAGAATGGAGGAGAAGGGATTGCGGCGTGACCATCCCCCCTGGGGGGTGATTTCTCGCTTTCTGTCTCTATGTCTCTCTCTGTCTGTCTGGCGAGCGCACGCGCCCTACAGTGAAAAATCTCTCAAAAAAAAAAAAAAAAAAGCCAACATGTTCCTAAAAGACCATAGTGTATTTCCCAATGTGGCCCCATTGGCCTGACACTGTCTTGTGGCCACGCCCAGCTATGAGTAATTAGCTCTTCCAGGCTTGGTATGGAGGAGTTGAGGAAGAAGGAGATGTGAGTGAGAGTAAATGAGCCAGCCAGCAGGCTCTTCCCCAGTGGGCATGCATGTGCACAGCGCCTGTTATGTGTATACTTAGCTATGTGTGCACACATGCACATACAAATGCACACATACGTACACACATGTACACATACACACACACGTACACACACGCACATACACACACGGTCTTGCCTGACGTACCTCAGCTCATCCTGTAAAGCCAAACAAGTCACCCTTTCTTTTGGGCTTTCTTTTACTTTTTCAAAAATTATCTATTTATTTATGGAGAGATATTTGCTATAGGGCGTGTGCGCTTGCCAGAAAGAGAGAGAGAGACAGAGAGACAGAAAGCGAGAAATCACCCCTCAGGGGGGATGGTCACGCCGCAATCCCTTCTCCTCCATTCTCCTCTCGGAATCTTGGGCACGCATGCACACACGCCCGGCGTGAGTTTAAGCCACCGGGGCCCGGACTCGAACTGCAGTCGACTACATGGGAGTCCAGCGACATAGCCATTTTGCTAACTGCTGGTCCTGGCTTTCCTTTACTTTTTAAAACAGATTTTCCTCTCTGCTGCACCCTGGCAGAACTCTGCTCATCTTTACACATCACAACGTATCATATGAAAATCAGCTGTTTAGGGACCAGCAGATGGCGTGGTGGATGGTGGTTATGTCACTGGACTCCCACATGGCCAACTACTGTTCGAGTCCCAGATGCGGTGGCTTGAGAATCATGCCGTGTGTGTGTGTGTGTGTGTGTGTGTGTGTGTGTGTGTGTGTCCAAGATCTCAGGAGAATGGAGGATAAGAGACTGTGCTGTGGCCATCCCACCCTGGGGTACGGGGTGATTTCTCACTTTTGCTCTCACTGTATCTGTCTCTCTCTTTCTCTGGTGAGCACACTCATCCTGATGCAAAAATCTCTTAAAAAAAAAAAAAAAGTAGCTGTTTCAATGTATGACTTTGGTCGATTTGCTCAACAGGAGGGACCATGTCTTGTGTACGCTCAGTGAGTTAATGACAAAACAAAAACAAAATCCAAATGTCATAAAATATCATTGCAATCTCAACCCCTTTCTTTAATATATTCCAAAGAATGTGGACAGCGATTACGTGTTTGATGCATGACTTCTTAGTGTGTAATATATACAACAGGAAGGTAAATTTCCTTCTCTAAGAAGACAGTATTATTTTATTATCTTTAATGGGAAGCAGATTTGCCATCTCTCATAACCTGATGAATAACTGTCATTAAAAAGTTCTGGGAAGAAAAAGGAACAGTTCAGCATCAGTTATGCTGGCGTCGCAATCACTGCATTTCAACATTTGGATGATGATCCTATCAATACTTTTTAGCTCCTTTTAGGGCATTTGTAGTTAAAATGACTTTGGCTCATATCCCAGTGAAGAACAAGCGGGATCTGTGTTCAAATTTTAAATATTCCACAGAAGGTATGATAAGGTATTTTTAGTGATCATGGGTATATGTCAGTAATACTGGCTTGTTGTTAAAGGCATGACACATTTTTGTGTAGAGAAACATAGAAATTACATCATGACTTTTCTAAGAACCCCAAAAAAGGTTTCAAAATTTTCTAAACGACAAATAAAAGTTTTTCATAATATGTTTTACAAGACACTGGAGTAAGTAGAACATGCAAGAGCCAAGATGTGAACACACTTGTAGACATATGTAAACAAATTTATCTGCATGGGACCAGCAGTTAGCATAATGGCTATGTTGCTGAGCTCCCGTGTAGCCGAATGCGGTTCGAGTCCCGGACCCAGTGGCTTAAACTCACGCCGGGCGTGTGTGTGTGCGTGCCCAAGATCCTGAGAGGAGAAGGGATTGTGGTGTGGCCATCCCCCCGGGGGGTGATTTCTCGCTTTCTACCTGTTTGTCTCTCTGTCTTTCTGGTGAGCACACGCGCCCTATAGCAAAAACAAACAAACACCTCTCCAAAACAAAAACAAAAACAAATAAACAAACAAAAACAAATATATCTGCACATTTTCTAGCTCTATTCTAAGGGGGGAAGTGAGCTTGGAAAGCAAACAAAGCTATACATTACCATGCACAAATATATAACAATAAAATGAATTCTTAGAATGATAAATTCAGGAATGTTGCAGGGTACAGTGAAAAAATGCTAAAATCAATAGTGTTTCTATACACCAATACTGAAAAGAAATCAAGAAAAGAATCCAGTTTAAAAATAGCTACAAAAAAGTACCACGAAATATAATTAACCAATGAGGTGAAAGAATTATTCAATAAACAGCTATAAAACACTAATAAAAGAAATTGAGGAGGACATGCATACAAAGAAATGGGAAGATATCTCATGTTCATGGATTGGAAGAAGTCATCTTACTAAAATGCTACCATACTACCTAAAGTAATCTACATACTCAGTGCAATCCAAAATACCAATGCCATTTTCACGGAAATAAAGAAGACCACCCCAAAATTCATATGAAACCACAAGAGACCCTGAATAACCAAAGCAACACTGAGCAAAAAGAACAAAATTGGGACATCACACTACCTGACTTTACACCTAATACTAAGCTATAGTAATAAAACAACACAATACTGGCTTAAACATGGATATACCAACCAACAGAGCAGAACTGAGAACCCAGAAATAAACCCATACATACAACTGATTTTTGACAAAGGTGCACAGGACATATTTTGTTGATTGAAGAACATTTTCTTCAATTGATGGTGCTGGGAAAACTGGGTATCTGCATGTAGGAGAGTAAATGTTGATCCCTATCTCACACCATACACAAAAATAAAAATGAATTAAAAACTTAAATCTCAGACCTGACACTGTTAAGACTACTAGAAGAAAACAGAGAGGAAATGCTTTAGGACATTGGTCTGTGTAAAAAAAAAAAAAAAAATCAGTGAATAAAATCTCAAAAGACAGACAACAAAGGCAAAACTATACTCACAGTGCTATATTGAACTAAAAGGCTTTTATACAAGAAAGGAATCAGTAGACTGATAAGACAACCAACACAATGGGAGAAGATATTTACATACTATTTATTTGATAAAGGACTAATATCTAAAATATACAATGAATTAAACTCAACAACAAAGAAGAAAGTAAGCCCAATTCAATTAAAACATGGGTATTTGATCTGAGCAGATACTTCTCAAATAAGTATAGTCAACATTGCTAACCACCAGGAAAATGCAAATCAAAATGCAAATAAAAAATGGACTACCACCACGCTCTAGTCATAATGGTATGATTGAAAAGGCAAGAAAACAACAAATGCTAGCAGGGAAGCAGAGAAAAGGGAACTGATATATTGTTGATGGGATTGTAAATTGGTATAACCGTTAAGAAAAACAATATGGAGGCTCCTCAAGAGACTAAAACTAGAACTGTTATATGATCTCTCCACTCCACCACAGGGGATATATCCAAAGACAGCCATCAGGGTCTCAGAGACATCTGCACACTGTGCTACTGAAGCACGATTTGCAACAGCTAAGATACGGAATTAACCAAAATGTTCATCAACAGATAAATGAATAAAGAAAATGGAACACTAATAGCTGACTATTAAAAAGGATTAAATCCTGTCATCTGTGGCAACATGGGTGAGTCTGAAGAACATCATGTCATATGAAATAAGCCAAGACATGAACAGACCTCATGGAAGTAGAGAAGAGAATAGTGGTTACCTGATGTTGGGAAAGGCAGAGGGAAGAGAGAATTGGGGGAACTTGGTTAATGAGTATAAAATTATAGCTAGATACAGAAATATGTTCTAGAGTTCAACAACACTCTTGGGTGACTATATGTAACGACAATTTATTGCATATTTCAGAAAAGCTAGAAGGGAACAGATTTCATGTTCCCAACACATAAAGAAATAAAACATGATATAATCATAATACATGTATCAAAATACAACAGCATGTCTCTTAAACATGTACAATGACTTGCCAATTTAACATAACAGAAATTTTAAAAATGACTGTACTAATCACATTTGAAGGAAGGAATGCATCTAGTTTAGCACATGTAAAAGGGCAACAGTTTACTTTTCTTTTTAAAAGAATTTTTTATTTAATTTTATTTATTACTATTACTTTTTTTTTTTCCTTTGGACCAGTGATAGAGAGAGAGAGGACAACGAGAAAGCAAGCCACCAGGTCCAGGACTCAAACTGCAGTTGGTCATGTGGAAGTCTACACTTTAACCACTGTGCCTCCTGCTGGCCCACTAGGAGCAACATTTTTCCAACCAGGCACAGATGGAGGGCCACCAAGGTCTGTCGAGAAAAGTTACATGAAGGTTAATGTGGAGGGTTCTATGGTGATGCTCACGGGCATTTCTAAAATGGGCAGTACAACGGTCCTGAATATTCAGCCAAAATCGCAGTGGGTCACTTTGACGGCTACAAAGGAACCACTAAGGTCCAGGAGTCTGTTCGTTCTCCCTGTACCCTATCAGGTCCTAAAGAAAAGTACTTATTAATTTTAGGGACCAGCAAATAGCATAATGGCTATGTCGCTGGACTCCCACGTAGCCGACTGCGGTTCGAGTCCCGCACCCGGTGGCTTAAACTCACGCTGAGTGAGTGTGCATGCGTGCCCAAGATCCCGAGAGGAGAATGGAGGAGAAGGGATTGAGGCATGGCCATCCCCCCCGGGGGTGATCGCTCGCTTTCTGTTTCTCTGTCTGTCTGGCGAGCACATGTGCCCTATAGCAAAAAAAAAAAAAAAAAAAAAAAAGAAAAATACTTATTAATTTTAGTGGAAGGCTCTGCAGACTTCTTTCCTTTGGCCCTGATGCCATTTATTGTGAGATTAGGATCATGACTGATAGGCCATTCTGCCTTTGGAAAGTAATCTCTTTAGCTCCATGACGATCATTGGAAAAAACTGTGAACTTTGTGTGCTTTTTCCTGATCATAACACTCGAGTGTTGAAGCCATAGTCAATTTCATCCCGAATCTGTATTACCTTACACCGGGCGATAATGAGTACCATGGGAATGACACGTTCAGCAGACATGAAACACGATAAAATTCCCATGGAATTAAACACAATCCAAAACCAAGAGAAAAAATTAATCTTACTTTCAAAATGTCACCATGACAAAAGTTATAAAGGTTTCATGTTGCTGATTCTTGGACACACCATCGATATAGTGATCTATGAAAAAGAATTCACCTAGAAGTCCCTAATATCTGATTTTCTCTTTCAGAGGTTCCTCATGTACACAGAATGTTTTGAAGGGCATAAAAACATAACATTTCTACCTACCCTAGTGAAGAATAAAAAGCTTTATGGAGAGTGTTTAATAACTGCACGTAGAGTCTGATAAAATGAGATTTTTAAGTTAGATTACAATTTTTCCCTCAAAACATGTACGTTTTACTAAGCAACGGACCTTCAAAGTGACTTATTTCCATATTAGCAAATACTTTGTTAGGACTTAGATGATATTTTATGCTTGCATGTATATGTGTATGTGTGTGTGTGTGTTTGGAGAGGTTTCTGCTATAGGGTGTATGCGCTCGCCAGACAGACAGAGAGAGACAGAGAGACAGAAAGCGAGAAATCACCCCCCCAGGGAGGATGGTCACGCCGCAATCCCTTCTCCTCCATTCTCCTCCTGGGATCTTGGGCATGCACGCACACGCGCCCGGCGTGAGTTCTAAGCCACTGGGTCTGGGACGCGAACCGTGGTCGACTATATGGGAGCCCAGTGACATAGCCATTATGCTAACTGCTGGTTCCCTGTGTGTGTTTTTTTAAAGAAAGAGGTTTTTGCCTTACGGTGCTTGCGCTTGCTAGAGCCAGTGAGAGGGAAAGTGAGAAAGTGAGCGAGGATGAGCATGCTGCAATCCCTTCTCCTCCATCCTCCTCCAGGGATCCTGGGCGTGCATGTACATGTGCCCAGTGTGATTTTCAAGCCACCTGGTCTGAGACTCAAACTGTGGCTGGCCATATGGGAGTCCAGTGACATAACCATTATGCCATCTGCTGGCCCCATGGTATATATTTTTAAAATATGCGACATATTTCTAAATGAGGAAAATATAATAAACATATCAGTTTAGGTGTTCAGCTATAACACGGACTACATGGCAGAGGTTTCTTTACAAACAAAGAAAGAAATACTATTGGTAAGTTAATTTTACCGGTAAACATGGGTAACTACGACTACTACTGTACTGACATATAGTGACATTTACTTTAATATGAAATAAGATGATGAGTAGAAAGATGAAGATGAAACTAAACATTTTATTTTTTTTAGAGGTTTCTGCTATAGGGTGCACGCGCTTGCCAGGAAGACAGAGAGAGACAGAGAGACAGAAAGTGAGAAAGCACCTCCTGGGGGGATGGCCACGCCGCAATCCCTTCTTCTCCATTCTCCTCTAGGGATCTTGGGAATGCACGCACACGTGTCCAGCCTGAGTGTAAGCTACCGGGTCCGGGACTTGAACCATGGTTGACTACATGGGAGTCCAGTGACATAGCCATTACGCCAACTGCTGGTCCCAAACTAAACATTTCTGAGCAGATAAAATACATCAACACTTTACATTAATTCAGCCAATAGCTTTGAGAAGGCTGAGTAAATCTTCTAAGGCTAAATATAGGAGCATCTGTGCTTCGACGTTAAGAACAAAACACCAAGAACCAATACACAGCCAGAGGAAATGAGTACGAAGTAAAATTAAGATCAAAGTTAAAAACGTGAGGGACCTGCAGCTGGTGTAATGGTGACGTTGCTAGACTCCTATGTAGTCGACTGTGGTTTGAGGACTGGACCTGGTGGCTTAAAAGTCATGCCGGGTGTGTGTGTGTACATGCCCGAAATCCCGAGGGAAGAATAGAGAAGAAGGGATTGCAACATGGCCATTCCCCTGGCGGGTGACTTCTTGTTTTCTGTCTTTCTGTCTGTCTGTCTCTCTGGTGAGCACATGTGCCCAGTAGCAAAAAACAAACAAATAAACAAAAAAACAATCAGGTTTTTAAACAATTGTCTCTCTTCCTCAACTTTGAATAAAACTTTGTATGAGTAGGTTTCAGACTCAGTCCTGAGACTCCTGTCAGCTGTACCCATTTCTACTCGCAGGCCCCAGGTACGTTTTTCTTTTTTCTTTTTTGAGAGTTTTTTGCTATAGGGCGCATGTGCTCGCCAGACAGACAGAGAGAGACAGAGAGACAGAAAGCAAGAAATCACCCCCCAGGGGGGATGGTCACGCCGCAATCCCTTCTCCTCCATTCTCCTCCTGGGATCTTGGGCATGCACGCACATGCGCCCGGTCTGAGTTCTAAGCCATTGGGTCCAGGATGCGAACCGTGGTCAACTACATGGGAGTCCAGCGACATAGTCATTACGCTAACTGCTGGTTCCGCCAGCCAGGTACGTTTTGAGATGAGCTCTCTCACAAGTACCCACATGCCTACACTCGCTCATTCACAAATAGTCTGACCGTGTAGTTCTGGGCAAAGTGCTGGTGATGCCGCAGCGATTTCCCTCCATCCTAGACTGTGTATTTCAGACGGGATCATGGGATGGGCTTTTGACTGGTGTGAGTTTCACCCAAGCCCTGCCTCCCTGCTTGGCTGTCATCAGACCTAAAAAAATGCTCGAGTGGTGCTTTTCCAACTTCTGCCTGCATCTGCATCCCCGGAAAGGCTGATGAACACAGACCATGAGTCCCACACCCAGAATTCCTCATTGATCACGTCTCAGCTGTGGCCTGAAAACCTGCAGGGGTTACAGAACTTCTGGCCTAATGACCCGACCATGTGAACTGGTGATCTGCAGCAGGTAGACCAACGTCTTCTCTAAAAGGACAGACGGTAAGCATTTCAAAGCTCCCCGCTGCCTATTTTTGTAAATAAAGTTTTATTAAAACACAGCTCCATCCATTTTTTGATTGACTATTTTCATGCAAAGAGAGAAATACTACTGGTAAGTTAATGTTGCCAATACAATAAATATGGGTAACTGCTACTAGTAGTTGCGACTCTACTGTTGAATTTCTGCTGCAACTACTTGTAGTATTTCATTTCAGCATGAAAATAGACAATAAAATATGGATGGAGCTGTGTTTCAATAAAACTTTATTTACAAAAATTGGCAGCGGGGAGATTTGGCCCTCAGGCTGGAATTCGGCCCTTCAGCTGGAATTTGTAGACCCTGTCGAAGAACACGTGTGAGGACCTGGCCCCCTCTTGATGTCTGCTCTGGGTACTTGCATGGCCAATTCCTGCCCTTCTCCCTTAGGCTGGCCTGAGATGCCCTGGTCCCCGTTATCTTTCCTCTCCTTGTGATCCCAAACTATAAATGCAGCCCCTTAACTGCAATATAGGATTACTGACAAAGAGAATCAGTGTGCTCCCCACATAATCACATTATGATGTGTTAGAGCCAACCTTAAAAATGTTGTCTACTTGACCGCATGTGTTTTTATGTGATTAACAGAGGATAAGCGCAGGAAAAAGGTACCTTCTTAGCCTGGATAGCTCAAAAACAAAAACAAAAACAAAAACAAAAAACACCAAAAAACAAATTGATCCAGAATGAGTTAACATCTGATCTAGGTCCGAAACAATGCATAGAGATTTAAGCCAAACACGCACGAGGTAGGTAGGGACAAGGGGACATAATTCCAAACGGAAGAGATGACACGTGAAGACAGAGGGGTGAAAAAGCCTGCCACATTTTGGCCTATCTTGTTGCCACTTGGTCTATCTGGGTCAACAGTGAGGTTGGGGGTGGTGGTGAGGGAGACCAGGCAGGAAAGAACAGGGGAGAAAGGACACGGAAGGGTCCCTGTGTGACAATGCTGAGGACTCTAAAGGCAAAGGGTATCTGGCGAAGAATTTTAGAAGGGGAAAAGCAGCATCAGATTTACACTTCAGAAAATTCACTAGGGCTGGTTGAAGAGGGGTTATGAAAATGCAGATTGCGGGACCAGCAGTTAGCATAATGGCTATGTCATTGGACTCCCACGTAGTCGACCGCGGTTCACGTCCCGGACCCGGTGGCTTAAAACTCAGGCTGGGCGTGTGTGCGTGCGTGCCCAAGATCCCGAGAGGAGAACGGAGGAGAAGGGATTGCGGCATGGCCATCCCCCCTGGGGGTTGACTTCTCGCTTTCTGTCTCTTTGTCTCTCTCTGTCTGTCTGGCGAGTGCACGCGCCCTATAGCAAAAACCTCTCCAAAAAAAAAAAGGAGATCGCAAGATCAGTGGAGAGGGTACTGCAGTCATCATTGCCTTCGGTTTTTAAATACAGTGACCCTGGCGGTCAGTAGGGGTGGGGGGCACAGTGATTCAAGTCCTGGACTACCACATGGCTAACCATGGTTCGAGTCCCAGACCCAGCAGCTTGAAACTCATCCTGGGCACATGTGCATGAGTGCCCACAATCCCCAGAGAAGAATGGAGGACAAGGGATTGCAGCGTGACCATCCCCCTGGGTGGTGATTTCTCACTTTCCCTCCCCTTATCTCTCTGTCTCTCTCCAGCGACCACCTATGCCCTATGGCAAAAACCTTGAAATAAAAACATGCAATGACCTAGAGTCTAGCTATGCTGTGGCATTTTCAGGGCCATTCTACAACACTGGCTCTCAAAGATGGTTGGGTCCTCTGTTCCACATCCCACTGGGTATCATTCAGTCTCATGCTTCTTTCTCTAGGAATCTCTTAACACATGTCGATGCGCTTTTACTCGTAAGATAAGAACCTTGCACCCCCTTTCCCTTTGGCTCAAGTGAGGCTATCCCACTGAGATAAGAACATCAGCCCACTGCTTTGCTCACTTGCTCAATGCTGGAGAAAACACACAACTGCTTACTCTTTTTAAGACTAACTAGGCTTCATCTTAGTGCTTTTCAAGCCACAGAAACCATGTGTGAACTCACCAAGCCAACGGCTTAGCAAAGAAGGCCAGAAGTCACACACAGCTGCAAGGAATCAGAATTTGAGAAGCGACTGGGTGTCACTTGCAAAAACAACACATCCATCTTATCTGAGTGAGAAGACAGCAAAGCCCAGGGTGGAACGTCTACCACAAAGCTTTCCTACGAAGGAATCAACCAGGCCAGAGAGGATGCGCATGTGATTAGAGATCTAACGACATTCTTAAGTATTTTAAATAAAATTCTAAAGACGAGATGAGCGGGACCAGCAGTTAGCATAATGGCTGTGTCACTGGACTCCCATGTAGTCGACCGCGGTTCGAGTCCTGGACCTGGTGGCTTAAACTCATGTTGGGTGTGTGTGTATGCATGTCCAAGATTCCGAGAGGAGAATGGAGGAGAAGGGATTGCGGTGTGACCATCCACCCTAAGGAGTGATTTCTTGTTTTCCATCTCTGTCTTTCTGCTGAGCGCATGCGCCCTATAGCAAACACCTCTCATAAATAAATAAATAAATAAACAAACAAACAAACAAATAGAGATGCGATGAAGGAAGGTGATGGCAAACATTTCTACCTTCTTTTTAAGGAAAACACAGTAACATTCTGTAGAGAAAATTCCAGAGTAGGCAGAGGCTGCCCCACTCACTGCACCCAGACCTGCTGGACCCACCCCTCCGCTGACCTAGTAATCAGGCAACTCCTGTTTGATATTTTATTCCTCAAGTCTCCAATATTTTGCACATGTACTTGCTTTCTTCTACACCAAGTTGGCAACATAACATTCTGGTTATTAATGTGGGGTCTGGAATTACACAACTGGGATTTAAATCCCTCCTCTGCTAACCGCCCCATACGCGTCCTTCAGCAAGAAACTTAACCCATCGGAGAATCAACTTCCACGACAGGAAGATAAGCTGAGTAACACTGACTGAATAGCACTGCTCCGGGCATGAAATAAGACCAGTCACCTCAAACGTTTTGAGTAGTATATTAGGAAAAAATGGTGACTACCTAAAACACAGCTACATCATTTAATTTTTTTTTAAAGAGATTTTTGCTATAGGGCGCATGCACTCACCAGAGAGGCAGAGAGAGACAGAAAAACAGAAAGCAAAAAATCACCCCCCAGGGGGATGGCCACACTGCAATCCTTTCTCCTCCATTCTCCTCTCTGGATCTTGGGCATGCATGCTCATGCGCCCAGCATGAGTTTTAAGCCACTGGGTCCGGGACTTAAACTGCGGTCCACTACATGGGAGTCCAGTGACGTAACCATTATGCCATCTGCTGGTCCCCACAGAGACATTTTTGAATAACAGATGTGTTCTGTAGATAAACTTGTGTGCATCAGAAAATGCAAAAACAGAGATTATGGAAGCAGTTGAGATAAACAAACAGCTATAACGTTTTCTTGCTCACTGCAAGGGATCCTAAGAGGCCCTTGAAGTAAATGATCAGGGTAGAGGATTTGGGACTGACCAAATGATTGAAAAGTGGCAGGTCTTACAAGCTGACTAACTGTCAACATGTTTAATCAAACAATAAAACAGGAAACTACTGGAATTTTAAATCACGGAATCACCAGTAGTACATCATGTAAAATTTCTTCTATCAATAGTTTTCAGTACGAATGAAAGTGATATGCACAGCTACTAAGAACAGATGTGGAAGTTCTATCTGAAAATACGTTCCGTTTGGATACAGAAGTTACTGTGACCTTGGCAGTCCTCCATGAACATAAGCGCACACGAAAACAGAATTCTGTTTTCCATTACGTTTCATACTTTTCTAGGAATCCTCGACACTGTTCTTTGCAACATGCGGTAGAGGGAGCTAAACTGTTGTTTAGTCACACGGAGGGTGGTGGCTGATCGATTGACCCACTACGCCACCTCAAGGCAGGCCTTGAACACTACAAACACATCACCCGCACTTTAGAGAGGAATAAGGGGAATGATGTGTAAAAAGACCTCTACCTCACAATCCCACCTTCGTGCCTTATCTCAATGCCCAGGGTACTAAAGCCTTTTCAGAAATTACTTTTTTGTTTTGTAATTTAAAAGATTACTGCCTCTCTTCCACCATTAAAAGGAAGGTAGAGATTTTTCTACCCTTTTCAACGCCCTCATATTTTTGGTGCAAAAAAGGGTTTGAAATCCAGGAAATTTTTTTATAATATATATTTTCCATGAACTTTTTTTTGGGGGAGAGGTTTTTGCTACAGGGCACGTGCACTCACTGGAAAGACAGAGACAGAGAGAAAGAAAGAGAGAAATCACCCCCTGGGGGATGGCCATGCCACAATCCCTTCTCCTCCATTCTCCTCTTGGGATCTTGGGCACGCATGCACATGCACCCAGTGTGAGTTTAAGCCACTGCGTTCCAGGACTCAAACCATGGTCGACTACATGGGAGTTCAGCAACATAGCCATTATGCCAACTGCTGGTCCCTCCATGAACTTTTTGCATACACTCATACATATATACAAGGTGTAACCACCATGTCACCTGTTGACTTTTATAGTATTAATTTTCAAAGGGGGTCCAGCAGGTAGCATTGCTGTTAAACTCCTGGACTCCCACATGACCTACCATGGTTTGAGTTTTGGAGCTGGCAACTTGAAACTCAAGCAGGGTGCCTGTGCGTGCATGCCCAGAATCCTGAGAGAAGAGAGGAGGAGGAGGAAGGATTGTAACATAGCCGTCCTCCTGGATGGGGGTGGTGGTGGTGGGGTTGGGGGTGTGATTTCTCACTCTTTGCCTCTCCCCTGCAAGTGCACGTGCCCTATGCAATACACCTTAAAAGAACACTCCCCCCAAAAGGAATTCAGCAGCATAGTATGAATATGAGGCCCAAAAATTTTTTGTGGGACCAGCAGTTAGTGTAATGGCTATGTCACTGGACTCCCACGTAGTTGACCGCCGTTTGAGTCCTGGACCCGGTGGCTTATAACTCATGCCGGACACGTGTGCGTGTGTGCCCAAGATCCCGAGAGGAGAATGGAGGAGAAGGGATTGCAGTGTGGTCATCCCCCCTGGGGGGTGATTTCTTGCTTTCTGTCCCTCTGTCTCTCTCTGTCTGTCTGGCAAGCGCACACGCCCTATAGCAAAAACAAAACAAAACAAAACAAAACAAAACAAAACAAAAACAAAAACACCTTTCCAAAAAACTTTTTTGTGTTTTAGAAATATGTTGAAATAAAATACAGTGACAGATCAAAGAAGGTGAGAAATTTTGGAGAAACCACTGTTACTGAAACACAAAACTTCCTAATTATGCTATTACTTAGAATTCTTCTTGAGCAAATAGAAATGAGTTATTAATTCCATTTCAAGAATAAGCCGATTTCTAAAGACACACACAACACTACTGTGGTTCACAACCTACAATTTTAAGTCCGATAAGTTAGTCTTCGAAAAGAATGAGGTTAAGGGTATAAAGCAGGTCAAGTCTGTCATCTGAAAGGATGAGACAACTGTAAATCCTCTCGGGTCGCGGTGAAGAGACACTAGAGGTGTTACCGTCCAACAACCCCAAAAGGGAGCTGCAGTTCTCAAGTGGGTCAAGACAACTTAAGTATTTTATGTGCTTTTTTTTGGGAGAGGTTTTTGCTATAGGGCGCATGTGCTCGCCAGAAAGATAGAGAGACACAGAGAGACAGAAAGCGAGAAATCACCCCCGAGGGGGGATAGCCATGCCGCAATCCCTTCTCCTCCATTCTCCTCTCGGGATCTTGGGCACGCACGCGCGCCTGGCATGAGTTTTAAGCCACCAGGTCCAGGACGCGAACCGTGATCGACTCCATGGGAGTCCAGTGACATAGCCATTACGCTAACTGCTATTCCCTCTGATGTGCTTCTAATAATTACTTCTACATTTTAACTACGTGAGCTTTTCCCTTCCTGAACAAGTCTGGCCTTCCGACTAACAAATATCACCTTTTGGCTTGTATTTACTAACAGGATGGGGGAGAATGCATTGAAACATCTCTTAGCATTAGAATGACTTTTTAAAATATCCTGCAGAGTTGACCAAATGAACCTCGGTGTGGGGGCCCAGACAGAACAATCTTGAAGCAGATATGATTCTGTGTTACTAAGTGTTACACCAAAGACACGCATCAGTAGCTTTGTGGATGTTCTTAGACGATTTGGATTTATTTTTTTTAAGCTTAAGTCAGAAGTAATGACCCAGAAAAGAATAATGCTTTAAATAAGTTGTAAAAAATGAATCACTAGGGACCAGCAGTTAGCGTAATGGCTATGTCACTGAGCATAATGGCTATGTCACTGAACTCCCATGTAGCCGACCACGGTTCGAGTCCCGGACCCGGTGGCTTAAACTCATGCCAGGTGTGTGTGCATGCGTGCCCAAGATCCTGAGAGGAGAATGGAGGAGAAGGGATTGTGGCGTGGCCATCCCCCCCGGGGGGTGATTTCTCGCTTTCTGTCTCTCTCTTTCTGGCAAGCACACACCCTACAGAAAAATACTAAAAAAAAAAAGAAATACTCTTGTTTTCAGGAAAAGCTCTTGGAATCTTTCAAATTTTTAAGTCTTCAATTTAACACTACCATGCATCAATGGCATATTTTATCATTAAATATTGTATCATCAGTTAAATTGTAACAGCAGAGGTTATTAAGACAGAAGAGGTCTTCAGAAAGTTCACAGAAAATGTGTATGGTGAAAAACTACGTAGGGATATCAAAAAGTGTTTTGCACTAAAATAAATGCATACTGTAATTCCACCTTCCACAAGCTTTGGACGTTCCCTCGTATATTCACCAACGCCTTGTTCATCTCTTGAGGAAAACATTTTCTAACAAGTCCACACCTAGATGTGGTTATGAGCCTGTTTCCAAACCGGGCTCAGTGAAGCCCCCGAGTCATGAAAACCTGCCTTGGAACACCACAGATGCGAGGTGGTTATCAAGGGGAAAAGGAAATTCAAAAGGTTGGCAGAAAAATGGGATTAAAGTACAAGTTTATTTTGGTAAAAACAAACAAACAAAAAAGCCATGAAATCCATTCAAAAAAAATTTTAAAATATAATATTCATTTACCATGAACTTTTTAAAGACTCCTTCTAATGATTTCTGCAGGCAATTTAAATTCACTGTAACTCACAACCGCCATCTGCTGGTAAAGGTTGGACATTTATTTGTTCAAAGCTGGAAGGCACAAGGCTCTTCACAGATATGTAAAGAAAAAACAAGCAAACTGTTACACCTGGAAAATCAGACCTCTCAACTCAAGGACGTGCAGAGTAAACAATTTTAGGTGCCTTAAACACTCCACTCCAGAATCGTCTACGCTGTGCTTCTCTTGGAAACGAACAACTCGGTATGTTTATGATCCATTTTCAAACATATTTTTATCGTCACGTACTGCATATTAATTCTCTCTCATTAGCACGGGGGTAAAGGCTGCATTTCATGCAGACTGTGCAGACAGGGAGGCAGGAAAGAAAAAAGAAATCATTTCCACAAAGGGTTTTTCTTTTTAAAAAAATTCTTAAAAGACTAAGAAAAATAAAAAATATTTAAAAACTAATACCATTAATGCTTTAGGATAATATGTGACTATGGAGAGACTGGGAGAGGTGACGGTCATGGTATCGTTTTATGAAATAATACTCCAAAGACATAAAAGTGTTCGCCCCCCCCCAAAAAAAAAAGAGACAGAGAGAGAGAGAGACAGAGAGAGATTTTGACAAGTCAGTTGATAACAACCCCCTGCGGTGTGCACACTTCTAAGATCAGTGTGGTAGGGAGGTGTCACATTGTAAGGCCCCATATATGCTGTCACCCTCTTTTTAGCGATGAGTAGGATAAAAATAGAAGTTGAAACGTAAGGGGGAGCTCTCTGGGCCTCCATCTGCCTATATACAAATAGACCTCTACCTACATGCCAGCTGTCTTCCCCAGACCCAGAGGGCCTGAGAGAGAGTGCACACGAGACAGAACCCGTAGATCTAGGCCCCGATGTCAGAAATGACGCAAAACCACCTCTGCCACACCGCTGAGGTTAAACACAGCACCCCTGGCTCAGTGTGGGGTGTTGGGTACAGACAGACACCTAGACAGCTTGCCCATATAAAATATAAGAAATATGGCACCAGCAGCTGGCATAATGGCTATGTTGCTGGACTCCCATGTAGTCGACCGCGGTTTGAGTCCCAGACCTGGTGGCTTAAACTCACGCCGGGACTGTGTGTGTGCGTGCCCAAGATCCCGAGAGGAGAATGGACAAGGGATTGCGGTGTGGCCATCCCCCCTGGGGGTGATTTCTCGCTTTCTATCTCTCTGTCTCTTTCTGTCTCTCTGGTGAGCGTACATGCCCTATAGCAAAAAACCTCTCCCAAAAAAGAAAAAATAATTAAAAAAATAAAGAAGCCGGGTTTCTGGCTACTTATACAACATCAGTCATAGCGAGTCCATCACTCTGGTTGAATGGCCTTGGTTTAACTATAAAACAAGGATATTTAGAGTTGGCTGTGACAGCAGTGATAGAGGTATTTAAATTTAGCACAATGACTAGCCAGTGGGAAACACCGAGTCATTCATGTAGACATCATTTATTTTAGCCACGGGCTCCCAAAGCTGTGTAATTATTTTATATTACAGATCATGCCCATTTCTTAGCTCTAACGAGATCCGTCTGTGCAGGTAATGAGTGTGTGTGTGTGCGTGTGTGCGTACATATGTGGCACACTCATATCCTCAGAGATGCAGAGTATGAGAAATGACTGGAAGGAGCTTGCTCGACTGGCCAAATCCTGATCTTTCTATGAAAAGAGCAAAGATCTACACCAGTAATCGCTAATCTCAAAGGCTGTCAGTAAGAGTTGAACCCTTATTTGGATCTGCAGGTGCTCAGACAACTGGAAGAGACCCGGCAGGAAGTCATGTGTCAAGATGTTCTGATTTTTGGCCCTATTGCATCCTTGACTCTAGGTCAACGCTTTCTGGAAACCAAACTTTCTTTTTTTTTGGAGAGGTTTTTGCTATAGGGCGTGTGCGCTTGCCAGACAGACAGAGAGAGGCATAGAGACAGACAGCGAGAAATCACCCCCCAGAGGTGATGGCCACACTGCAATCCCTTCTCCTCCATTCTCCTCTCGGGATCTTAGGCACACACGCACACGCGCCCGGCGTGAGTTCTAAGCCAACGGGTCCGGGACGTGAACCGCGGTCGACTACGTGGGAGTCCAGCGACATAGCCATTACGCTAACTGCTGGTTCCCAAGGAAACCAAACTTTCTTTACCAGCAACAAAGTTGTCCACTTACCTTTTCAATTAACTCGTAACTCTCTTCGAGCTTGAGCAGCCTGTTCTGCACGGACGTGGACGCTCGCTGGTAGACGATTCGCCACTCCTCGAAGTCGCTCTCGGAAATCTCCGCCACGGCGAAACACAGAGTTCTTAGCCCTGAAAAGGTAGCACACGTCCCCAAAGATTTTATCCAGAAGCCCGAGGTTTCCACTGTTAGTCAACAAAGTCTCATTTTGAGGAGACTGATTCGATTTGAACAACAGATTGAGGTTCAACTCAATTAAGATAAAACCAGAGTGGAAAATGTTTTTGTTTTTGCTATAGGGCATGTGTGCTCGCCTGAAACAGACAGAGACAGAGAAAGAGATAGGGAGGGAGAGGGGTAAAGTGAGAAATCACCTCCCCGAGGGGATGGCCACAGCACGCCTTCTCCTCCAGTCTCCTGCCATGATTTTGAGCATGCCTGCACACATGCCTGCTGTGATGTTCAAGCCACCTGGTCCAGGACTCGAACTGTGGAGGTAGCCATATAGGATCTGGTGCTGTAATCCCTATGCTACCTGCTGGCCCTAGCATGACTTTCTAAACTCTTACCCATTCCTTGAAATCTTCTAATTGTTTCCCAGGACCCAGGAAGACACCTAAATCGCAAAGGATGACTTAATACGTTTCATCAACTGCCTTCAATGTCGTTTCAGTCGTTCACTCCCTACATGCCAGGGCCACTGTGTGTGCTGGTCACTTTTTCTTCAGTCCACCTCCCCTAATGCCCTTCTACTGCTCGTGCTGCATCTACTTCGAGTCTTAGCTCTTACGATCTTCTCTCAGAAGCATCCTCCCCTTACCCAGATCCCAAGCACTCCTACAGTGTGAAAGACAATCTTTCAGGGTTTTCTCGTAGATCTTCTTATAAAATGAAAGCTTAAATTGGGCAGGATCCTGGAGCTCTTCAAATCTGCAACTCACTCCATGACCAGGCAGAGTGGCTGACTCCTAACAGTGGCTTCATAGATGTTTATGAAGGAAGAGAAAAAAGAGACCCCAATGAGGTCTACTGGGGAAGCCACCTTCCTCTTACTGGGATGTATTACTGTGTTTATCACTGTTTTAAGTTTGCAGTTGAAAAATGTGTCTTAGTTGAGAGAACAGGGACAACCAACCAACCAATCAATCAATCAATCACTAGCTAGCTAGCCCCAGTGCTTAGTGCCTGTCAACTTCATAATTCTCTTTGTCCTCAGCTGGAAAAAAAATAATGGATGAATTAGAAGACAGGAGAGGCAAAAGCACTTGTCAGCCATGCGAAGAAGCAGTCATGAAGGTTCGAGAAAAACAATGCTCTCACAGGTCATGTAACTCTTAGCACGACTAGGCCCAAATGCTAGGCCTGGTAAGCTCAAGTCACACGAGTGACTACAGGGCAAATGTGTCAGAAGGAAGAAGAGGGATCCACCCTCCCAGAGATGCTCAGGGCTGGCTATTACCTGTCACCGAATGAAACTTACACCTTTGGGGGCCATACTGGGACACGTTTTTTCTCTTTTGAAAATGTGGAGAGGAAGCTTACTCCAGGGTAGCCCTGAAGCAGGGCCAGAGGGAATGGGGCAGAGGTCGGGTTTGGTTCAAAGAGAAGAGCCAGAATATCTTCAACATCATGACCAGAGAGGAGAAAGATGGCCCCTGTCTTCCTCAGAGAGAGACCCTTTCCATACCCCAGGTAGGCTGCACTTCCCAGGCCCCTCTGAGCTGGGCTGTGAGGTGTCTGGATGCCATACACATGGGCACTCCCAAGCTCTTGTACGTCAGAGGAGAAGTGGGGAAGCCTCTTTGTGTCTTTCCATTTCAAAGCCTAGTATTTCTGGTTTTGCCTGGTGTGCTGAAGAACATTCCTATCTTTTCTCAGCCTGGGAAAAGGATCTGATCGAAGGTCAGGTTTGGAGACGCTGGCAACATGTCCAGCTTAAAACACACAGGGATGAGAACGGAGGTGGGAGGTTTAGATCCAATCATGACCACCGTGGTCAAGGTGAAAGATAAGACGACAGATCCTTGTAGGAACCAACCCTAGTGTTTTACAGCTTTCACTTCTTTTCATCTCATCTACAATAGATCATCTCCCTAGACAAAGTCCTGTTATTCTGCCTCACACTCATATATTTCAGGATGGACAGGGAGAGAAGGCCAAGTTGTTTACCATGGCTCTCAGGCCTCACACAGAGCCTGGCAAGAGGCAGGGGCTTCACAAAAAGTCTTAGGTTGTAAATAAATTGAAGAACTATTTGAATAGCTGTATAGATTTATTTATTTCTTCTTGTTTCTATTCAGAAGACAATACCTTAGTTCTTCGCCTCCTGTTTTGCTTCCCTACTGAACTGTTTGAGATATAAGGTAAAGTGTTCAAACTGTAAACAGTTAAAATTCTATACAGATTTATAGGCTGTACCACCCAAAATGCGGAAACAAAATCTTTACTAATTTTAATTGATAGTTTTAAGAACATAAGAAAAAAAAAACACTGGATGAGAACAGCATGGCGTAAAATCTAAATTATCAACAGGAATAAATATCTTAGTTTCGGAATCTCTAAGTAAAACTAACAGTGATCCTGTGAGATATCAGAAGTATAAGATTTCCTGTCTTTCAGCCATGCTCTATGACACTAACCTTCTGTAGCAAACTGTTCTAAATGTTTAAGGGTAATTTCTTTGTATTTCGAAGTCTCTGCCAGTCGATCATAAATGACAGTGTCCTGGAAAACAAAAAGAAGGGATGACACAATTAAGGAGTCTGAGTTTAATAGAGTTGATGTTGGCAACTAAACACAACTACTTTTATCATTCGTTTTTATTTTTATTTATTTATTTTAAGAGGTTTTCGCTATAGGGCGTGTGCGCTCGCCAGACAGACAGAGACAGACAGAGAGACAGAAAGTGAGACATCACCCCCCAGGGGGGATGGCCACACTGCAATCCCTTCTCCTCCGTTCTCAAACCATAGTTGGTCATGTGGGACCCAGCTCCCTACGCACAAGGGCTTAACCACACCACGTGGCTGGCCCCAGCATTAGTTTCAAAATATCAGATATTTTTACCTAAGGGCACTGTTTCCCTTAATGACATTAAACAATAAGATTCTAGCCCTGTATTTTCACCTTCTTACTGAAGGAATCTCTGCTTTCTCCAAGATGTTCAAAATCTTACAGCCTCTCAATACCTCACTTACCTGTGGCGGGCTACAAGAACACGCAAGTGTTCATGGGTGCTGTCAAGAAGTCAGTCCACACCTGGGACCAGCAGATAGCGTAATGGTTATGTCACTGGACTCCCATGTAGTCGACCACGGTTCAAGTCCCTGACCCAGTGGCTTAAACTCATGCCAGGCACATGTGCATGCGTGCCCAGGATCCCGAGAGGAGAACGGAGGAGAAGGGATTGCGGTGTGGCCATCCCCCTGGGGGGTGATTTCTTGCTTTCTGTCTCTGTTTCTTTCTCTCTGGCTAGCGCACATACCTTATAGCAAAAACCTCTCAAAAAAAAAAGGAAAAAAATGAAGTCAGTCCACACCCATGGAAGCTGGAAATGCTAGGTTGACCAAAGCTAGTTTGCCTTGTGTTAATTCTTTGGCCAATAAACACCAGTGTGCCCAATGTGTATGTAAGGGGTTCTATGGCACGTGCCTGCCCTATTTGGCCACAGAACCTTCTAGAGTTAGAGCATCTTTGTGGGGCCAGTGCTCACAGGAGAATGAACCTCAAAAGTACAGTACTAGCCCCACCCGTGAGGTCCGTGGGCACCGCGAGGTGGACCCGGGAGCAATTGCCGTAGGTGGCTGAATGATCCTGACAGTGTAGCTTTAGTTTCACTCTGTAAAATTAAACTGCCAGGTTATCTTTAAAGTCCTTTCCAGCGTTAACTTCAGACACCCTTTATGTTTCTCTAGCGTCTGCTCCTTTAGACACTGGCTATTATTCCTTTGGTTAGTCTCTGACGCTGGTTTAATGCTCTAAGAATTTTAGTATGCAGCCTTCACGGTTTTATTAGACCAGGAAAAAATAAATCATTTACCTGCAATTATTTTCTCAGTGGTATTACCCATTTTGGAGTCTCTAGTCTCAGGCCTGAGATCGGAAAGCAGACTAATGGAATATGATTTAGAACCCTTGAGAGAAACAGAACTTAGTGACCTCAGAACAGATGGGATATTCCAGGCCCCAATTATGAATTTCTTTTCCTTTTTCAGTGGTGGAATAGGGGCGGGGGGAAAGGCAAAAGGAGATGATCATTCCCCCTCATGGCTCCTTCCTGAAAAGGAAAGGTAGACCTTATGAACTCTTTTTTCAGAAGGACACGACAGTTTCCATGATAGGAGTATAGGCCATGTTAACACTACGATAGTCTTTTTAAAAATGAAAACTGTGAAAACAAAATGAGGAGAAATCAGGTCCAGAAGATTCAATTCAAAGCTTGGAGTTGAAGATACTAATTTTCTACCTTCTTCACAGCATGGAGGCCATTGAGAGAATGGAATGTTTTTAAATGTCAGTTACCGTTGGCTATGCTTGTGTGTGAAAAATAGAGATATACAGACATTTTCTCAGCCGGCATAACTCTCCCTGTGCACAGGGCCACAGCAGGTATCTGGCACATTTTTAGGAACCAGAGAAAGCTTCTTCACAGGAACTCAAGCATGTGTGTGTCCAGGATCGACTGAGAAAGCTGAATTAGTATTGATGGACAACCTTGCATGGATTCAGTTACCTCATGTTCCAACAGAGCCGCTAGTTAAAGAGTCTAGGCAGCCTTCAAAGGTCAAATTCAGGGTTCATAATTCATCTTCAGTGAACATTCATTCAAAAAGTTGTTTTCCTATTCATCTTTATAGTGAAGTTGAAACACTGCCCTTCCCTAAAGAGCCTTGCACATGGTAGGCATTCAAAATGTATAAGATGAATAAAACTTTTTTTAAATAGGTTTTTGCCATCATGGTGCGTGTGCTTGCGGAAGAGATGCAGAGAGACAGAGCAGGGAAGTGAGAAATCACTCCCCAGGGAGGATAGCCATGCTGCAATCCCTTCTCCTCCATTCTCTTCTTGGGAGTTTGTTCATTCATGCACACATGCCTGGCATGGTTTTCAAGTCACCAGGTCCGGGATTCGAACCAAGGTTGGTCATGTGGGAATTCAGAGCCTTAACCACCCAGCCACCTGCTGCCTTGATAACTTTTGATGTCATTCTGAGTCATCATGAAAAGCCACCTGTCTGAACACCACTGAACACCACATAATGCAGCATTTGCAAATAAAGGACTATAATGAAACCCAAGAGTTGACAGTTAAGATGGCAAGATGGCGGCAGTGGGAACAAACGAGGCTTCGTATAATTGCCTATTGAAGTGCTGCAACTTACCCCAACATGATCCAGACAATCTTGCTATAAATTAGTCAGCTGCCATAAAGCAATCTGATCTCACTGTCAGGTTCAATAAGAAGTAAGGCTACCTGCTGTGTGAACTCTGAGCCCCCTTTTTGACAGGGACATTTGCCAAAGACCAGAGCCCACTTGTATTTTAGTACAAACCTTCCTGTGTTCACATGTGCCATTCAGAATGCTCTGGCTCTATACTTTGCCTCTGACATGGCAGGGAACTGTTAAAAATAATGAATTTCAGAGGCAGTTTCTTTTTGTATACAGCACAGCAATTCATTGAAGGGACATCTAATTTGAAATTTTCAATTGCTTGAAGGTCCCTAAAACATGAACTTCTTTTTTATTTTCAGTTTTATACATATCTTTTTTTTTTTTTTTTTTTTTAGAGGTTTTTGCTCTAGGGTGCGTGCGCTTGCTAGAAAGACAGAGAGAGACAGAGAGACAGAAAGCGAGAAATCACCCCCAGGGGGGATGGCCACGCCGCAATCCCTTCTCCTCCATTCTCCTCTAGGGATCTTGGGCACGCACGCACACGCGCCCGGCCTGAGTTTCAAGCCACCAGGTCCAAGACGAATGGAGAAGGGAGAATGGAGAAGGGATGCGGCATGGTCATCCCCCCTGAGTGGTGAGTTCTCACTTTCCCTCTCACTGTCTCTCTCTGGCAAGGGTAGGTATGTTACCTAGGCAAAAATTAAAAAAAGAAAAGAAAGAAAAACCAGATAAGCACCCCCAGGAGGGTCTTCATTCCAGGATTGATCGGCGAAGACCACAGGGACACAGTGACATGTTTGGCATGCTCTCGGAGACCTCAGGATTTGAACCCAGGACCTTCCCACACGGCCGTCAGCATGCAGAGTGCTGTGTTACGTTACAGCTGCCCCCACCGTGGCTGGCCGTGTTAACTACATTTGTCAGGTTTCTAATTTCTCCTCTGCTGTAGGTGCTTTGGAGTAGGGTTCTTGTTTTCATGAGTAAATTAAACTTTCACTTATTATGCATGTCCCTTCCTAAGTTGGCTACTATTACAGATTGAAGTCGTGTAGCATGTACTTTTCCTTGTTTTCTATTTAAAAATGAACAAAGCAAGTTATTTCCACTGTAGAAAATACACACACAAGCTGGGGAAGCGTGTCCCAAGGGGAGAAATCTGAGGTTTAGACACGGATTTACGTGCACACATGGCACCGTTCTCTGTGCTGTATTCTAGATGGGCCCCTTGGTACCACCTTTCAGTTCAGGAACCCTTCTCATCCCCTCCACTGTGCATAATCTTGAGTTTACGCCATTTACTGATTTAAAAAAACAAAAAAGGCATTATTTCAAAATTGCCTATATGTACCCCTACTTTTCCTCCTAATTTTATTATTTTTTAAAACAAAAATAGTATTTCAGTGGGTCAGCAGGTGGCGTGGTGGTTAAGGGCAATGGACTCCCACATGGAGTCCTCCATAATTTGAGTCCTGGACCTGGCAGCGTTCTCACTTTTTCCTCACTCTCTGTCCCTCTCTGGTCAAATTAAAAATAAATAAATAGGGACCAGCAGTTGGCGTAATGGCTATGTTGCTGGACTCCCACGTAGTCGACCATGGTTGGAGTCCCGGACCCAGTGGCTTAAGCTCACGCCGAGTGTGTATGTGCATGGGTGCCCAAGATCCCAAGAGGAAAATGGAGGAGAAGGGATTGCGGCATGGCCATCCCCCCTGGGGGGTGATTTCTTGCTTTCTATCTCTCTGTCTGGCGAGCACACGTGCCCTATAGCAAAAACCTCTCCAAGAAAATAAATAAATACATAAATAAATAAATAAATAAAGTTAAATAAATTCTTTAAAAAAAGTAGTATTTCAGGCAGTCAGTGGTATGGTGGTGTAGGTGGCTGGATCCTACGTGACTGGCTGTGATTCCAGCCCCAGATCCGATAGCTTGAAAAACACCTGGGTGTGTGCGTGTATGTGTGTGTGTGTGTGTGTGTGTGTGTGTGTGCATACCCAAAATCCTGAGAGAAGAACTGAGAAGGGATTGTGGTGTGGCCCTGGGGAGGGGGATGCTTTCTCACTTACTTTCTCTCTCTCTCTCTCCCTCTCCAGGAAGCACGTGTGCCCTATGGGGGGGGGAAGGGAAGAACCCTAAAAGGAGTAGTTGGGATTTCTTTATCATGCTGAGCTCTGCATACCCTTTTTCAGGCCAGTCTGCACAGTGATTTAGCCCAGAGTGAATCCACGTTCCAGCTCATTATGTTGCCATGACCTCCCTTGGCCTGGGGTTTCCTTGTGTGTCTCTGAGTTTTGCTCCTGCTCTGTCTGCATGTCTGCCATTCTAATGGCTTTACGTCATCCCTGGCGGAGGCTGGCATGAGCTTTCCTCAGCCCCTTCTCATGACTGCCTGAGGCTGGTGCCCCTCTGCACTTCGCAGAAGGCGTCATTTGCCTCCACTGTTCCACAGATGCCGAACTCCAGCCACTGCTCCCTGATTGCAACCAAGCCCAGGGCCCAGGATTCCCACCCCACCCAGATCAAGACTTCCATTCAATGAGCCACTTTGACGTTTTGTTAATGTTTTGTCGACAAAGGTATTTATCTTGTTTTGAGCCTAGTTTCCTTTTTCTGTTTTCTTGTTATAGTACTATAGCCACCATCGCTATAATTTAGAAATAGAGGGGCTACATCAGAGTGTGAACACCCATGCTCTCTCTATTAGAGCATTATCGATCACTTTCCACAACTTAAGTTTTCCGCTGACCTCGTCACTGTGGCTAACTCACCCTACCCAGGAATCGACGGGCTTTCCAGACTCCCCTCCATTTTCCATCTCTTTTCCTGCCCTCTTCACTTTTAATTTGCTAGCCCTCCTCTCCTGACGTGTAGTCTTTTACAAGATCTCATTAAGCCCCTGGGTTTTAGTTTCTGGTATATTGTTAACTACTAAATCTGTGTCTCCATCTTGGATTTCTCCTCTTGTGAAATCCAGATATCTCTGCCCTGTGGCCCAAAGGCACTCCCAACTTTCTGTCTTGGCAA
Organism: Tupaia belangeri chinensis; assembly: GCF_000334495.1. Taxonomy (NCBI): domain Eukaryota; kingdom Metazoa; phylum Chordata; class Mammalia; order Scandentia; family Tupaiidae; genus Tupaia; species Tupaia belangeri. The sequence goes on from NW_006159947.1 coordinate 673,997, forward strand.
GAGGTATCACTGAGTCTACTCAGGCAGCCGCATGAAATCTGATAATAATTCTGGGTATCTTTTCCTTCGTCACGCACATGCAATTAATGACTAGTTAATAACGATTTCTCTTCTCAGTCTTCTCTGCAACTGTCTGGGTTCAGATCCTCTTCTGCTGTCAATGGCCTCAACTGGCAGGTCTGTATGTGAGGTGTTTGAACTGATGAGAATACAAAGAGTTCTAAAATTAAATCCAAATGACATCATGGAATAATTTCACCTAAATGCTTTAAGCCAAGGCCTCTGGGCCGGCCCCACAGTGCAGGAGTTAAGCACTGGGTACAGGAAGAGGGATCCCACATGGGGCTGTGGTTCAAGTCTCCAGCCAGGCAACCTGACTCACTGGGTGTGTGTGCACCAAAATCCTGCCAGGAAGGAGGAATGGGAGGGAAAGGATTGTGGTGGGAACACATCCTACTCTGGGGTGCTTTCTCTTCCTCTCCTGGACTAGAGAATACTTTCTCTGGCAATTAAAGAACAAAAAACAAAAACACCCCCAAGGTATTCAAAGACTCCATTTCAATGCTTTAAAACTCAAGGTATTTCACATTCTCAGGAAGAATTGAAAAACAGGCTTGGGGTTCTTAAGTTTTTTAATTTCCATGTGATAAAGAAAGTTGCTGATTCTATTTAAAACTGGGAAGTTCCCAGTTGGGAGGTGAATAAAACCAGGTACCTAGAAACGGGAATTCAGAAAAAAGAACTGATCTGAGTAACAACTAAGGGGCTGGTAAGTACTGGGGCGCTGGGAATGACACATGGGCTCTCCAGAGAGACAGAAAATGAGAAATCACCCCCCAGGGGGATAGCCATGCAGCAGTCCCTTCTCCTCCATTCTCCTCTCAGGATGTTGGGCATGCACATACATGCACCCAGCGTGTGTTTTAAGCCTCCAGGCCCAGGACTCGAACTGTGGATGACTACATGGGAGTCCAGCAATGTAACCATTATACATCTACTGGTCCCAATCTCATGACATATCTGACAACCCAATATAGTTCTTGTTTTTCCATGAATATAAACATATTTTAACCAAGGAAACTCAGAATGATGTATTACTATTTCTGTCAATATTACCTGCAAGTATACCAAAGCTGACCAGTTGGAAATTCCATTAAAATGAAAATAATGTGGGACCAGCAGGTGGCTTGGTAGTTAAGGTGCTGGACTCTCACATAGCCAACCACGGTTCAAGTCCTGGACCTAGGGGCTAAAAATAACTCCAGACATGTGCATGTGCATCCCCAAAATCCCGAAAGGAGAATGGAGGAGAAGGGACTGCAGTATGGCCAAAGACAAGGGATTGTGGTGTGGCCATCCCCCCTAGAGGGTGATTCCTCACTTTTCCTCTCTTTGTCTCTCTCTGTTTCTCTCAGGTGAGTGCATGCTCCCTATGACTAAAACTAAAAAAAAAAAAAGCAAAGAAGACAATGCAAGACAAATATAATTACCACATGATATTATAGCACTAATTATGATCTCATTTTTACTTCACTTCCATGATCTTTAAAGTATTAGATTCAAACTGCAGGGAATCACTACGTTATAAAATAACTTAGAAGTTGGGACCAGCACTTAGCATAATGGCTATGTCGCTGGACTCCCACGTAGTCGACCGCGGTTCGAGTCCCGGACCCGGTGGCTTAAACTCATGCCAGGTGCGTGTGTGTGCATGCCCAAGATCCCGAGAGGAGAATGGAGGAGAAGGGATTGTGGCATGGCCATCCCCCCTGGGGGGTGATTTCTCGCTTTCTGTCTCTCTGTCTCTCTCTGTCTGGCGAGCGCATGTGCCCTATAGCAAAAACCTCTCAAAAAGCAAACAAACAAACTTAGAAGCATGTTTTGTATTTAGTTGTCTTCTAACATAGCTTATAAAAGCTGTCAAATATATATCAAAAACTGAATTACAAAAGTAACCCAGCCCAAACTTTTTCAAACACTAAATTTACCCAGAAGGAATCACACACCTCACTGGGAGAGGCTGAGCCCCATCACTCTAAAACACCAACAACAGCGGATGTCAGCAACTTCGTGTCCAACATCTGTGCTCTATTTCCACAGCAGAATGTCTAATATACATATTATAAACCATCATAAATCAAAGCTGTAATAGACAAACATAAAAACTTACAGCTCCTTTGCAGTAAAGTCGTAACTTCCCGGATGGAGTGCGAACAATCACTGACATTCTTTTTCTAGCGCTGAAAGAAAGAAGTTTTCCATAACGTGTCATCACACTGAGGATATGCATGTATACATCATGCCTCACATATTTTATGACTCAATGAAAAAGTAAATTTGAGCCCTCTACTTTCACGTACCCAAACTATCCCCCGGGTGTACAGCTGGGCACCTTTGAAAGGTACATTATGTGTTTCCAGCACCAGGGTGCTGTCTACTACCTGGGAGGAGTCATTTGCAAAATGACTCCCTGGAATCCTACAAGAACTACCCAAAGAGCAGAGATCTGGGTCAATGAATTCAGATTTGAAAAAAAACTAAGCTAGTATCTTACAAGGTGAATTGTGTGTTATAGTTTTTATCAAGAACAGAAATAGATTTCATCAATTTTAAGTACATATGCCCAAAAGCAGACACGAGCACTTTAAAAATCACTTAAGTAGTCACTCCTACTGTTTTTCAATAATTACTAGGACCACTGGCATCGTGCAAAAATGACCAGCAAAGTTAAGCTAAGGAGAACATTTTAGCGTTCCTCAGTGAAGAAATCCGTCAAGAAATCCCTTTTCTTCCTGCCATGAAAACCTGCATACCTGTCTCAGGACCAGCAGTTAGCGTCATGGTTATGTCGCTGGACTCCCGCGTAGTCGACTGCAGTTTGCGTCCCGGACCCGGTGGCTTAAACTCACGCCAAACAAGTGTGCGTGCGTGCCCAAGATCCCGAGAGGAGGATGGAGGAGAAGGGACTGCGGCATGGCTATCCCCCCAGGGGGTGATTTCTCGCGTTCTGTCTCTCTGTCTATCTGGCGAGTACACGCGCCCTATAGCAAAAACGTCTCAAACAAAACAAAACAAAACAAAACAAAAAACAAACCTGCATACCTGTCTCTGTGTCCCATCCCCTCCATCTTTTCTCCTGATACGATGGGGGAAATAGTTCTTGTCTAATCCACAGCCTTCCTTCCACATGCCTACAAACTGCTCCATTTTACCTATTCAGTAGCCTCACTCCAGAAGTTCTATCGCGGCTGTGCCCTGAAGTCGCATCTGATCCTTTGGTCATGAACGCTGCTCGCTGGTATTTAAACGTGCCCCAGTGTCTTCCCTGTGACGCCCACTGCAGCCCCCGCCCCGCCCCTCCACGAGCCACGTCCCTGTGCACATCCTTCCTCTACACAGCTGGACTTCAGCGATTGAGCGATTGCTGTGGACGCGGCACCCACGGCCCTCCCTTCGTGCCCAGAACTCCCCACCTCACTTCGCTCCTCATCCCAGTGAAAGGCTCCACTCAGTCCGCAGTTTCCAGCCTTCCTCCCGCCCAACCTCCAGACAGGCTCCGACGCGGATGAGCACCCCATCC
>NW_006159947.1:677857-679324 GCF_000334495.1 Tupaia belangeri chinensis
AGGACTTGAACCATGGTTGCCATGTAGGAGTGTCCAGTGCCTTAACCACCACACCACCTGCTGGTCTCATGATTCTCCCTTTTCTAATCAACCCTTAAAAGTTAGAGGTGCTCAGACATCAGCCTTCCATTTTTCCCCCTCACTCTTTCTTTATCTCCAAGAGATCCCAGTCATTTTCATGGCTTTAAATATCATGTATAGACTAAGGACTATCAAAAGGGCATTTCAGTCAGAGGCTTCTCTTTTTTGTTCCAGGCCTTTCTATCCAGCTATATATCCAACATCGCCATTTGTTAAACCTCCCAGGCATCTAAAGCCTGACAATTCCAAACATCCCCTCCCCACACGTACCTCTTCTACCTGCCGTCTCTATAAATGGTACCAGTCATTCATGCCAGAGAGTCTCACTGCTCCCTCTGTTCCCCCTCCACATCTAATCCATCCCAAAGTCCCAGTGACAACCGTCTAAAGGTACATGAGTTCTATTAGCCTCCCTTTCTTTTAACTATCATCACCCTGGTCTAAACCACTAACTCTTTCCATGGGGATTTTTTTTTGGGGGGGTTTGCCATAGGGCACACAAGCTAGAGAGAGAGAGAGAGAAAGAGAGAGAGACAGAGAGAGACGGGAAGAAATCACCCCCAGGGTAATCATCACATCACAATCCCTTCTCCTTTGATCTCCTCTGAGGAGTTTGGGTATGCATGCAGCTGGAATGATTTTCAAGCTGCCGGGTCTGGGACTGGAACCATGATCGGCTATGTGGGAGTCCAGAGCCTTAACCACCATGCCATCTGCTGATTCCTGCAGAGGGATTTTTGAAAAGCATCGCATTCACTTGTCTCATGTTCATTCTTTTTTCTTTTTTGAAGAGAGACTACAGTCGACCACGTGGGAATCCAGTTACGCAATCATGACACCATAGGCTGGTCCCTCATGTTCATTCTTAAGCCTACCCCCATCAAAGCATCTTAAAAGAATGGAAACTCCTAAACTTGCTTTACTTTCCTTTATACCACTTATCACCTGGCATATTGTTTTCTACATGTGTGTTTAAAAACGTTATCCCAGGGGACCAGAAGTTAGTGTAATGGCTATGTCGCTGGACTCCCATGTAGTCGACCACGGTTCGTGTCTTGGACCCGGTGGCTTGAAACTCAGGCCGGGCGCGTGTGCATACGTGCCCAAGATCCCGAGAGGAGAATGGAGGAGATGGGACTGCGGCGTGGCCATCCCCCCTGGGGGGTGATTTCTGTTTCCCTGTCTCTCTCTGTCTTTCTGGTGAGCGCACGCGCTCTATGGCAAAAACCTCTCCAAAAAAACGCAAAAACAAAACACACGTTATCCCAGGGCTAGTTACTATACTACTTATATCTCAGATAGAATGCAAATAGCCTTAAGAAAAGCAGTGGCTAGGACCAGCAGTTAGTGTAATAGCTATGTTGCTGGACTCCCATGTAGTCGACC
>NW_006159947.1:680145-693374 GCF_000334495.1 Tupaia belangeri chinensis
CAGGAATGTGAGAAATCACCCCCAGGGGAGATGGCTATGCCACAGTCCCTTCTCCTCCATTCTCTTCTCAGGATTCTGGGCACGCTCACACATGTACCTGACATGATTTTCAAGTTGCCAGGGCTTGAACAGTGGTCGGCCATGGGGGAGCCCAGTGTCTTAACCACCGTGCTGCCTGCTGGCTCTCAAATGATTTTTAAACTGCAATGGGACATTGTGAAAAAAGCTGTTAATAATTTGACTACAGATATGGCAAAGGATATACTGAAGATGTTAATGTAAAATTTTGTCTAAATGAATTTATTTCAATAAAAACAAAGCTTACTTTCCTACTTTGATCTATTTAGAAGACAAAAAAAATAAACATAAACAAATTAATTTTTCCACATAAATCAAAGAGAAGACGTTTTACCTGGTGAACTCCAGGACATTGAGCAATTCGTATCTTTCCTCCTGCCCCAGCTATGAAAAAAAGGAATATGCGATTATACAGTTGGAAATAGCTTAGGTTTCTTGGAAATCAAACCTAGTCACAAAATGTTATAGTAAAAAAAAAATCCCCAAACAAATTTTCCCTTCTGAAATACAGCATGGAAATGATTAACTCTCAGGAAATAAAAAGTCTGAGAGTCCCCAAACAAATTTTCCCTTCTGAAATACAGAATGGAAATGATTAACTCTCAGGTCTGAGATATAGGAAATAAAAAGTCTGAGAAAGAAGAAAACTAAAAGAATCCCAATAAAACCAGACAGGGCAATGGAGGCTTCGAGGACACCGTAAGGAAAGGACAGCCAACAGACGGGCTATCATGTGTGAGCGCTGTGAGGAGCCCTTCTAAGAAGGTATGGAGAACGAGTAGTGATGGACACAGAGTGAAGCAATGTAAAAAGGAAGAGGATTTATCTTTAGAAAACAATTAGTGAGGGGACCAGCAGGTGGCGTGGTGGTTAAGGTGCTGGACACTCCTACATGGCCCACCACAGTTCGAGTCCGGGACCTAGTGGCTTGCTTCTCACTTCTCTTCTCTCTCTCTCTCTTTTGTCTCTCTCTGATCAAATTAAATGAATGAATAAATAAAATTAAATAATTCTTAAAAAAAAAAAAAAGAAAACAATCACGGAATACAACGATGTCAGGATATGGGTCCAGCTGTAATAAAAACACTTAATAATGATTTTGAAAGGACACAGAATTTATATACAATAAACAAATCTCCAGTCCAGTGCACTTAAAACTGTGTAAGCTGACAGAAGTAGGGTCTGTGGGACAACCACCCCAGGCAAGATATGGAACATTCCCACCACCCCGTAAATTCCCTGTGCCCTTTTCTAACCTATCTTGCCCTGCCCGGAGACAATACTGTTCTGAATTCTGTCATCATAAATCACTTTTGCCTGATGTCAAGTTGCATATAAATGAAATGAAAGAAGAAGCACTCTTCTGTGTCAGGTCTTTTTTTCCCCCTTAACATAACATTTTTGAGATTCATCCATGCTGGTGTTGAATTAATAACTCACTCTTTTCTGCTTAGTTTTCACTTACTCCATTGTGAGCTATATCACTGTCAATAGCCTTTCTACTATGAAGGACATGTGGCTTGTTTTTGGCTACTCAGAGAAAAGCTGCTACAAATATTCTGCCCCAAGTATCTTTTTTTTTTTGAAAGGTTTTTGCTATAGGGCGTGTGTGCTTGCCAGAAAGAGAGAGAGACAGAAAGCGAGAAATCACCCCCCCGGGGGATGGTCACGCTGCAATCCCTTCTCCTCCATTCTTTTCTCAGGGTCTTGGGCATGCACGCACATGCGCCCGGCATGACTTTAAGCCACCAGGTTTGGGACTCGAACCACGGTTGACTACATGGGAGTCCAGCAACATAGCCATGACGCCAACTGCTGGTCCCCTGTCCCAAGTATTTTTGTGGACAGAAACTTTCATTTTTCTTCTGGGCATCTCCAAGTACTATTATCACTGCGTCAAGTCAAAGTTTACCTTTATTAGAAAACTCTAAAAGGTTTTCCAAAGGGATTGTACCACTTTACACTTATATTAGCAATATACAATTGTTTTATTTGCTCTATATTCTCATTAACATTTGGTACTATCAAAGTATTTTTTTTTTTACTTTATTTAATTTTATTTATTTTTTTTAATTTGTGCATTCACCAGAGAGAGATGAGAGGGAGACAGAAGAAAAGTGAGAAAGCAAGCCACCAAGTCTGGGACTTGAACTATGGTCAGCCATGTAGGAGTCTAGCGCCTTAACCACCATGCCACTTGCTGGCCCTAATGTCAATATGTTTAATTTTAGCTTTCTTGGTGGACGTGTAGTGGTATCTCCCAGTGGTTTTAATTTACATAACCCTGATGACTAACAAAGGTTCTTCATGTGTTCACTGGCCATTCTTACATATGCCTCTGTGAAATGTCCATTCAGGTCTCACTCCTTTAAAGATTGCACATGCTCATTCATTTAACCCCAAATTAAAATATAACATTATTGGGAGTATGGAGAAAGGTAAGTAAAAGAGCTGGTGAAACACAAGCTATCAAACCAAACTTAACAGAACAGAATAAAATGTTAGTAGATATCTAAAACTTTAGAATCAAACATGTATCATTAACCACCTATTTTTCTGAAACATAAAATACATAAATGCTGGGGCCAGCATTGGTGTGCTGGTTAAGGTGCTAGACTCCCACATGACCAACCATGGTTCGAATCCTGGACCCAGTGGCTTGAAACTCATGCCGGGCACATGTGCACGCGTGCCCAAAATCCCAGGAGGAGAATGGAGAAAGGATTGTGGCATGGCCATCTTCTTTGGGGGGTGATTCCTCACTTTCCTTCTCACTGTCTCTCTCAGTCTCTCTGGTGAGGTGAGTGCAAGAGTCCTATGGCAAAAACCTTTAAAAAAATAAAAAGATACATAAACACCCAAAGAAATAGTTAAAAGTACATAAAGAAGTTGCTTCTACAAGGGGGAAATAGATAAGGAATTTCCATTTTCTTGAGCACTTTGGTATTACTTCACCTTCAAAGCTATGCAAATGTCTTACTTCAATTAAAAGGAAAATTAGCAGGCCAGCTGATGGCATAATGGTGAAGTTGGTTGGATCCCACATGGTCAAATGCACAGTTCGAGTCCCAGACCCAGCTGCTTGATAAACACGCTGGGCACATGTGTGGGTATACCCCAAATCCCAACTGGAGAACAGCGCAGGGACAGCAGTGTGGCCCACCCCTGTGAGGGTGATTTCTCACTTTCCCTCCCTCTCTCTCTCAAGCACAAATGCCCTATAGCAAAAAATATAAAAAATTAAAAAGACACTCAGCAATAAATAACTTACTGAATCTATAATCACCGAGTCTGGTGTTCTTCCAGTGAAAACGAAATTCAGTTGCTTGGCTGCTCTGACTAACGCGCCTTCATCTGCGTCAAGAAAACGGGGGAGCGGACACATTCATGCTGAGAAAGAAAGGCCAACTACGAGAGAAATACATGAATGCATGCAATCTACTTTTCTCTGCAACTCAAGATTCTTTTCATCCTGGCCCCTTGCCTTGGTCCATGACACAAATACTAAGAGAAATCCCAGAGTCCGGTGATTTGGTGAGGAAGGGAACCTTTCTTTGCACACTCAGGATGGTGGTGGCTGGAGAGTCCAAAGGCCCGGGCCTGCAGCATGACTCGGGAAGCACTGAGGAAGCGGACGTGGGCAGAGAGCCAGTAGCCAACTCTGATGGGGACCAGCCTCTTCTAAGTCAAACCATAACAACCCTGTTACTGAAACCCACTTCTTTTGAAATTATGATACCAAAAAAGGAGACTCAGCTTCAGTGTCTGAGACATACACTGTCCCCAGAGTCATATTTCTGAATATTAAGTCTCATTTTAGTCACACATTCCTAAAAATAGTAAGTGACATGTACCCTCTTAGCTCAGAATATTCTCTACAAAGCCTTAAATTGCATCCTTTTTTCCTAAAAAGTTAAAGAAAATGAATGTAGTATGACCACTGAGGATTCAATGTAAATGGACTTAAATAAATTGATTTGATTATATATTAATTATTTTCATCATGTTATTATAAAATCTTTTCATTGCTGAGATTAGAGTACAGAATTTGAAGACATCTGCACAGTTTCTAACCTAACAGTGTAAGATGTAATAATTCTTATGCTTCTTTTTGGAATTTAGGACATGGTGACAGAGCACAAGTGCTGGTTTAGAATACAGTTTAAAAACATTTACTGTGAAGTTTTGCAAGGTGTGCTCCCTCTCTCCTAAGAATTTTACAATCATCAAACTGACTAGACAATTTTATCGGGTTGTTCAAAACGTCATGATGCATTTCTGCATAGAAAAACAGAAAAAAAATACGTCATGACATTTCTGACAACCCAATACAATGAAAACAGGTATAAAATCTAATCTAAATATTAAATTACTAATAAATGTACTAGTAAATATTTTGTAAAATCCCTTCAATACTTTCCTCAAATAAATGCACAGGTTCCCTGATTATCATTGTCAAAAGGAAAAAAGCAAAATTGGTATCCTAAAGTCATATAAGCTCACTATTAGACTGTCCGAAAAGTTATGGTGTGTTTTTCAGTACAAAAATGCATCATGACTTTTCTGATAATGCAACATTTTTAGGCAAATTAAGTCCTCCCTTTCCTGTCTGCTGTGTGCAAAAACAGCTTATGACTAATAGCTGATTCTTAGTTATTTATAAATGCAGAAATGATTATGAGTGCATGAAAAAGTACTATTTTTGCTTGTGAGAATCTTGTTATTCCAACTCCCAGGTAACTTAGGTCATAGACCCAAAATATTACATATTCAAAGTTATGCATTCGAATAGCACATGTACCTTTAGTTCTAAAAGCCAACTTTTCTTAATTAGCAGATACGATTTTTTTTAGCTAAGAAACATACAACTTGGCTATCTCCTTTTTTCGAATTAGATGGCCTTTTTTTCTAGACAATCTCAAATTTCCAAACGATCTCCCACAGAACCATATTGACAGTTCACGATGACTTCATTCGTACCTGGAGACGCTGCTTGATAAATAATCTTATCACCTTCTCGCTCCGGTACTGCGGTGTGGCAGACCGCCATCATCGTAAGAAATTCACATATGATTGGTGCGGTTGGCTGTGGGACGTCAACACAGAATTCAGCCCTTTTCCTTTAAACATTTGATACAGCAGTAATAGATAGAATTCATGTCTACTATTAAGAATGTTGTTGGGACCAGCAGTTAGCGTAATGGCTATGTTGCTGGACTCCCATGTAGTCAACTGTGGTTCGCGTCCTGGACCCCGTGGCTTAAAACTCACGCTGGGCACGTGTGTGTGCATGCCCAAGATCCTGAGAGGAGACTGGAAGAGAAGGGATTGCGGTGTGGCCATCCCCCCGGGGGGTGATTTCTCGCTTTCTGTCTCTCTGTCTCTCTCTGTCTTTCTGGCGAGCACATGCGCCCTATAGCAAAAACCTCTTCAAAAAAAAAAAAAAAAGTTCTGTACTTACGTAAAATAAACTACTCTGTATAGACATAATATTGATTGATAACATCAAAATTAATTTTCTAACCATCATAAATTCACGTTGGCCTCATAAAAAGATTTAGCAGTAATGAAGTTTGCTAATTATCAAAAACAATCCTGAAAGTTAAAAAACCCATATAAATGACAAAGATGGCTAAGAATATTCATTGGCTTCTACTTGTTAATGCGAAGAGCATGGTTTGATGTGGCTTACGTGATTATTTTGAAGATTTTCCAGCAATGATGAGTCGCTAAATGTTTTTTCGTCTCCCAACTGTGAGCTCTGCCTAAAGGGAAAGAAATGAAGCAAACCCGGCTTATTTCTAATTGCTCATTGGTCTATTTGTAAGGTACCTCCTAAGTCAATTGCAATGCCTGTAAACCCTTCATGAACAAAATATAATTTGTCCTGCATTCCTAAGTAAGACCTCACAGATAACATGACAGTCTCATGAAATGTATTCGAGCATTCTAAAATGTGACAGTATTTTCAATGGAATGAAAAATGATACATTACAGTCCGTTTCCTGTAGTCAACTTATACTATAGCCAAATAAAGTTTAAAAAAAATTACAAGCTATAAAAAATAAAACTGTGAAAACACCTGGAATGAAATTTCTTCCACTTCCATAGTACTTTCGATTTTTTAAGATTCTGAGCATGAAATGATAAAAACCAACATTAATCAATTCTTTAACTTTCACCAGAAGAGGACTCTTTCTTTCTGGTGATAGACATTAGATGATTGTCAAGTGAAATATAAAAACATAAATATCCAATTATTTACATATTATATCAACATGTCTCACTAGTAAATATGAGTGAATACTGGGTTGTCGGAAAAGTCGTGATATATTTTTCTGACAACTCAACACATGTAAACATCTCATATTTATGCTGTGTGTATAAAGTAGTAGAAATCATTAAAGGGTTCGATCCACAAATGTATTATATACTTCACATGAAAAAATGAAGTCGGAATTGCCTCTGTAATCGAGCTATCTTTCATATAAGTCACACAATTTACATCAAAATATTGAGATTCGAAGGAAAAATGAGAAATATTTGAGAATGTCAAAACAAAAGAGGATACTTTACAATGCACAGTGAAAATACATACAACTGAGCTTTTGTGCATAGGCCAAGAAAATTTCCCCATTAATTCACTGAGGGAAAACAGTATGTCTGATACTAAGTCATTACAATCCAGAGAGCTTTTAGTTACCATTTTCACAGGTTACAAAGAGTATTATCAATGTCAATGTGTCAAATCTTAAGGCGTTCACATGTTAGAGCCAGAAAAAGGAAATTATTAAAGAAAATAGAATGAAAAATAATAGAACATACACAGAACCTTCCACGAAATACATTTTTCTTAAAAACTAGAGGCGTGAGAACATTTATAATAAAATTCATCTTTATTTACATGCAATGGTTTTGCTCATTCTCAAAATTAACAAAATACAACTGTATTAGCATATAATAGCTCAGAATTCTTTTTTTTTTTTTTGAGAGGTTTTTGCTAAAGGGCGCGTGCGTTCACCAAAGAGAGAGAGACAGAGAGACAGAAAGAGAAATCACCTCCCAGGGGGGATGGTTATATCACAATCCCTTCTCCTCCATTCTCCCCTCAGGATCCTGGGTACGCACACACACGCCCCCGGCGTGAGTTTTAAGCCACTGGGTCTGGGACCGTGGTCGACCACATGGGAGTCCAGCAACATAGCCATTATGCTAACTGCTGGTCCCAATAGCTCAGAATTCTATAATCCTGGGAGACAGAATTGATACAATCTTATCATCTTTACTATTGTTCTAGTTTTTAAGATGGAGGGAAAAAAATCCAAGATTTTTTTTTTTAAAAGCAAGCATATATTTCTCTACTAAACATTGCCATGTATTAAAAATAGCTTATTATTTGAAACTTTAAGAAATTTCACTTATGATTATCATCATCGTCATCGTTAGAGACAAGGTCTCACCACATTGCCCATGCAGGCCTGGAACTCATAAACTTCCTGCCTAAGTCTCCCAAGTAGCTGAGACTAGGTGGAGGCCACTGTACTTGGGGAAATATCCCTAGTATTGAAAAGTATTTCAGTAACGGATCGTAGTTATACTTTCCTACTTACTCATCAGAGACATGGAAATGTCAAGGTAATAGTATTGTCACAGTAACATCTTGTTTGAGAACGCTTATTTAACTTCCAAAGAATTCCACACGAAAATGAGCTTTTGGAAATCCGAAGATATCGGGACCAGCAGTTAGCGTAATGGCTATGTCGCTGGACTCCCACGTAGTCCACCGAGGTTCGAGTCCCAGAACTGGTGGCTTAAACTAACGCCGGGCGTATGTGCGTGCGTGTCCAAGATCCCAAGAGGAGAATGGAGGGACTGCGGTGTGACCATCCCCCCTGGGGGTGATTTCTCGCTTTCTGTCTCTCTGTCTCTGTCTGTCTGGCGAGCGCATGCGTCCTTCTTGTATTTCTAGAATTATCTGCCCCTCTTGGTAACTGGCTTCATGAGTGGACTCTTGTCTGGATCTGAGGTTTGTGAGGCTCTTGGGTGGGCATCAGAAATCCTTGGGCAGGGGGCCTTTGCAGGGAACACTCTTCTATGAGGGATCTCTCTGCAGCTCTGCAGCCTGGACCTGCAGCAGGGTTCATGACCTGAACCTACGGAGGAAGTCAAGTCCTTTCGTCCTCCTTCTCATGGAAGAAATGGATCTAAGTGAGGCCTCAACTCTGCGCATAGCCCCTGGTTTCTGGCAAGTCATCAGGGGCTGTCGGCCTCTCCTTCCTCCACTGTCCTCTTGAGCTCTTCACACCAAACAGGAAAGACCGTTTTCCTTTGCCTTCTTTGGGAAACTCTACCAGGGTGGGAGCAGGTCAGAGCTTCAAGCATGCCCTAGACTCATCCTGCAGCTGTGCCTGGTGCCCTTGGCTCTAGGGGGACGTGCTTGCTCTCTCCCACCTGGCTCTGCAGGGCTGTCAGCTTCACTTTTTTCTAAGCAGAAAGCTGTAGGATTTTCAAGCAGAGTTTTTGAATTTCTTCTTCGGTTTGGCCAAACAGAATTAACCAAGGGGGCTGGCTAGGTGGAGGGATCTTCTGGATCCGGGCAGAGACGAACACAGGCATGGGCGATATCCTTAGGCTGACTGCGCGCCAAAAGGTCCATGCAAAGGGAGTCGCTCATGCGCTCCTGTGAGGCAGGGACAGTGCTGTGTGCTCACACTCCGACATGGGACAGAACCTGGTGGTTATCGTGCCACAGCTTTCACGGGGACACAGAAGGCTCGCCTGTGGAGTACCTGCCTTCTCCCCTGGCTCATCTGATTGTAAGCTGATGTCATTTAGATCCAACAGTAGAGACAGGGTTTTTATTCGCCCTTAGACGTCACAGGTGATAAAACATGTTAGATGAAGTCCCCTGCCTTGGATTCTCTTCTACTCTGGAGGCCTGGGGCCACCGGCCATTCACACATGCTCCACTGAATGCATCACAGAGGACTTGAAGTGAAAGAACCGCTGGGACAATACCTGCTTGCAGCTGTGGCCACGTGTGCAGGGGAGCAGTGTGCTGGGTGCCAGGGGGGGCTGGCAACCCACCAGCATAGGGGGTCTTCACGTAGGTAATGAGTATCCTCAACTGGGACAGTGTGAAGTAGGGCTTGGGGTAAAGCAGGAGACCAGGCTCCAAGGTGACACACCCCATGGAGGACAGCCTGTCCCCACTCGGTACCCTCTGTAACTCAGGGTCCGCACGCTCCCGTCCTGCACTGAGCTCAGGACGCTCTGCTGCCTGCAGGCTCTCTGGTCCTGCAGGCCTGGCTTGTAATGCTCTGTTATTCAGCTGGCACCTCCTGCTTTTCCTGGCACGTCTGGTTCCAAATCAAACTTCCTCATAAGGAGATTTAATTTTTTTTTTTTAATTCAGAATCAAGTGAAGTCCAAGCATATTAACAAATGACTGAAATCAATTAAGATTATTTTGGTTAGATGTCGGTTTTCACCCAGGTCATGAGGCCTGGTTTTCTGTGTGACCCAAAGAATTTCCAAAGGCGATGAGGAAAAAAGGCATTCCAGTGTGGTTCTGTGAACTGGCAGCATCCCTGGAATACATAAATGACCTGCCAAGGTGATGACTTTGAAGACGAGCACTAATTTGGATGTGTGAGAGCTCATCATCATACCATCACAGCTGGAAGAATGTTTTAGTGAGCCTCGCTTTTGCTGCAGAATAAATAAATACCGCTCACTTCATACATAATTGAAGACCAGAGTGAAATGAGAAAATAAGGACAGCTAGTAATAGTACTTTCTCCTGGGCGCGTGCGCTTGCCAGAGAGAGACAGAGAGACAGAGAGACAGAAAGCAAGAAATCACCCCCCAGCGGGATGGCTACGCCGCAATCCCTTCTCCTCCATTCTCCTCTCGGGATCTCTGGCATGCACACACATGCGCCCAGCATGAGATTAAGCCACAGGGTCCGGGACTCGAACCGCAGTCGACTACATAGGAGTTTAGTGACATAGCCACTACGCCAACTGCTGGTCCCTCTCCTGGCATTTTAATAATACTAAAAAACCCAGTGAAATGAAGAACCACAAACACTTCAAGATAACCCTTCTGTAGAATCACCCTCACTTGGCATCTACTTAACAAATGATCAGAAAGGTTAGCACAGAATGAAATTAAATAGTCTACAAAGACTAAAATAGGGACCAGAGGGTGGCGTAGTGGTTAAGACGCTGGACTCCCACATTGTTAAGCATCGTTCAAGTCCCTGACCCAGTGGTTTGAAACTCACACCAGGTGTGTGTGCATGTGTGCCCAAAATCCTAAGAAGAGAACAGAGGTGAAGGGGGCATGGCATGGCCATCCCCCCTGCGGGGTGATTTCTCTGTCTTTCTGGTGAGCACACACGCCCTATAGCAAAAATCTCTTGAAAAAAAAAAAAAAGAAAGATTAAAATAATATGCAATCTGCGATTTGTTTCAGAATAATAGTGGGGAAGAGGCTCAAACAGACGTTGACCCTGTGCGCCTATTACAAAAGAAGATGAAAGGGTACGTCTACCAATTTTTGTTTCTGTTTAAATTGTTCCACAGTGAAAGTTATATATATATATAAAGAAACTGTTAGGAAAATAAATAGTTTTGGAAAAATATGAATATTTTAGAGCTAAGTAGATGTTGAGAATAAATTATTTTTTTCTTCTCTCTTTTCTTCCTTTTCTTTTGAGAGGTTTTTGCTATAGGGCACGTGTGCTCACCAGAAAGACAGAGAGAGACAGAGAGACAGAAAGCAAGAAATCACCCTCCCAGGGGGGATGGCCACGCCGCAATCCCTTCTCCTCTATTCTCTTGGGATCTTGGGCACGCACACACACGTGCCTGGCGTGAGTTTAAGCCACTGGGTCTGGGACTCGAACTGTAGTCAACTACATGGGAGTCCAGCAACATAGCCATTACACTAACTGCTGGTCTCTGAGAATAAATTATTTTTTTTTCCAAATCACTGAAATACTGACACTAGTAATTTAGAGACTGAGATTTTTAACAGAAACAAACTAACCTGTGAGGTTATATATGCTAGCTGACAGTTCTTGGTAATAACCAGAAAACCATACCAATTTTGGAGTAAGTAGTTACTGGTTAGGAAATGATTTTCTCTGTAAATTATTTATTATATTTTTAAGAGCCTGGGGCCAGCAGGTGGCATGGCGGTTAAGGCCACTGGATTCCATAAGGCTGACTGTGCAATTGGAGTCTTGGACCCAGAAACTTGAAAAACATGGCGGGCACATCTGCGTGAATGCTTAAAATGACAAAGGGAGAATGGATTAGGGATCGTGGCATGGCCTTTGCCCCTGGGGTGTGATTTCTCACTTTCCCTTTCTCTCTCTTTCTGTCTCTCTCTAGTGAGCACATATACCCTATGGCCAAAATCTTGTGTGTGTGTGTGTGTGTGTGTGTGGTGTGTGGTGTGTGGATTTAAGAATACAGAGCTATAGTAATCATCCTATTATTTCTAATGTCAAAAAGTAAGTTTGAAAGGGTTAATAACACATCTTACTTGCCTTCAAACTTAACAAAATATAAATACGTAAGCTAATCTACAGACATGTAAGTACTAAATATTAAGTGTTTTTGAACTTAAGATTTCTGTAGTAAATACCATTCAAATACGGCAATAAGAAATACGGTTTTATATATGGAACGTGAGGAGCTTCTCACTGAAAGGGGAAGTTGCCGAACATCCAGACTAGGCTGGACTCCCACCCTGCAGATTTACAGCATCAGCTGCCCTGTCTGGTCCTGAGGATCCGTGGCAAGAAGATGCCATCAGGGGACCAGCAGTTAACATAATGGCTATGTCGCTGGACTCCCATGTAGTCGACCGCGGTTCGCGTCCCAGACCCAGTGGTTTAAACTCACACCAGGTGTGTGTGCGTGCGTGCCCAAGATCCCAAGAGGAGAATAGAGGAGAAGGGATTGCGGCGTGGCCATCCCCTCTGGGGGGTGATTTCTCGCTTTCTGTCTCTATGTCTCTGTCTGTCTGGCGAGCGCATGCGCCCTACAGCAAAAACCTCTCCAAAAAAAAAAAAGAAGATGCCATCAGAGGGTTGGCCCACAAGACGACCTCATTCACATTTTGTTTTCACATGTAATAACTGCATGTATTTGTGGGGTACCGTGTGCCTTTCCAATACAGAAATAAACTGTGTATGGATTCAATCAGGGTCACGAGTCTATCCGCTGTCTCGGTCGTGTGTCAATACCTCGTGTTGGAAACAGTGGAAAGCCTTTCTTTTAGTTACCCTGAAATACACGGCGATTCGTTATTAACCGTCTGCACCCTGCTGTATTTTATAACATTAGACATTTTCTCTTCTCTATAATTTTGTGTCCATTCATCAAAACCCTGCGATTCCCTGTCCTTCCCATCTTCCCCAGCCTCTAGTCGTCATTTTCCAACTCCTGACTTTTATGAAGTTATTTAAAACATGTTTCCATATATTAATAACAACACGTGGTTCTTTTTCTGTGCTTGGCTCATTTCACTTAAATTGAGCAGGTCCTTCCAGTTGAGCCAATATTCCACTGTATGTGTGTGTGCGCGCACACGCATGTGCAGTACACAATGTACTACATATTGTTAGCTATTTGTTCACTGATAGATACTGCGGTAGCTTCCTTGCCTTGGCCATGTGACTAGCGAGGCACCCTGATGTGCACTTGTCACGACCACACACTCGTCTTCCTCTTCCGAGACATGCCTGGGAGCTGGGCTGCTGGATCACAGGGCAGGGCTGGTTTCAGCTCTTTGAGGACCAGCCATGTTGTTTTGCATAATGGCCCTACTAATTTACATTCCTGCCAAAAGTGTACAAGAGTTCCTCTTTCTCTGAATCCTTACCAGCATTTTTTTTTTTGTCTTTTGATAAAAACCATTTTATTGGAGATAACCTTTTTTTTTTTTTTTAGAGGTTTTTGCTATAGGGTGTGTGTGCTCGCCAGAAAGACAGAGAGAGACAGAGAGACAGAAAGCAAGAAATCACCCCCCAGGGGTAATTTGCCATGCTGCAATCCCTTTTCCTCCACTCTCCTCTTGGGATCTTGGGCATGCACCCACACGTGCCCAGTGTGAGTTTAAGCCACTGGGTCTAG
>NW_006159947.1:693783-717075 GCF_000334495.1 Tupaia belangeri chinensis
ATCAGGGGACCAGCAGTTAACATAATGGCTATGTCGCTGGACTCCCATGTAGTCGACCGCGGTTCGCGTCCCAGACCCAGTGGTTTAAACTCACACCAGGTGTGTGTGCGTGCGTGCCCAAGATCCCAAGAGGAGAATAGAGGAGAAGGGATTGCGGCGTGGCCATCCCCTCTGGGGGGTGATTTCTCGCTTTCTGTCTCTATGTCTCTGTCTGTCTGGCGAGCGCATGCGCCCTACAGCAAAAACCTCTCCAAAAAAAAAAAAGAAGATGCCATCAGAGGGTTGGCCCACAAGACAACCTCATTCACATTTTGTTTTCACATGTAATAACTGCATGTATTTGTGGGGTACCGTGTGCCTTTCCAATACAGAAATAAACTGTGTATGGATTCAATCAGGGTCACGAGTCTATCCGCTGTCTCGGTCGTGTGTCAATACCTCGTGTTGGAAACAGTGGAAAGCCTTTCTTTTAGTTACCCTGAAATACACGGCGATTCGTTATTAACCGTCTGCACCCTGCTGTATTTTATAACATTAGACATTTTCTCTTCTCTATAATTTTGTGTCCATTCATCAAAACCCTGCGATTCCCTGTCCTTCCCATCTTCCCCAGCCTCTAGTCGTCATTTTCCAACTCCTGACTTTTATGAAGTTATTTAAAACATGTTTCCATATATTAATAACAACACGTGGTTCTTTTTCTGTGCTTGGCTCATTTCACTTAAATTGAGCAGGTCCTTCCAGTTGAGCCAATATTCCACTGTATGTGTGTGTGCGCGCACACGCATGGGCAGTACACAATGTACTACATATTGTTAGCTATTTGTTCACTGATAGATACTGCGGTAGCTTCCTTGCCTTGGCCATGTGACTAGCGAGGCACCCTGATGTGCACTTGTCACGACCACACACTCGTCTTCCTCTTCCGAGACATGCCTGGGAGCTGGGCTGCTGGATCACAGGGCAGGGCTGGTTTCAGCTCTTTGAGGACCAGCCATGTTGTTTTGCATAATGGCCCTACTAATTTACATTCCTGCCAAAAGTGTACAAGAGTTCCTCTTTCTCTGAATCCTTACCAGCATTTTTTTTTTTGTCTTTTGATAAAAACCATTTTATTGGAGATAACCTTTTTTTTTTTTTTGAGATAGATTTTTGCCATAGGGTGTGTGTGCTCTCCAGAGGGACAGAGAGACAGAAAGTGAGAAATCACCCCCCAGGGGGGATGGCCACGCCAAAATCCCTTCTCCTCCATTATTCTCTCGGGATCTTGGGCACGCATGCACACGCACCCGGCGTGAGTTTTAAGCCACCGGGTCCGGGACGCGAACCGCGGTCGACTACATGGGAGTCCAGCGACATAGCCATTATGGTAACTGCTGGTCCCTCTAGGTCTCGTATTTACTGGCTGTAGACTTTGGGGCAAATTACTTATGTGCTTCTCTGCCCTAAATTTCATCAACTTTAGAACAGCCAAGTCACATGTTCTCATGAGGATTCAGCGAGAGCCTCCAGAGTAGCACTCACTGTGGGCTCGCTATGCCCAGGCGGGATCCTCAGCACTTCGAAAATAAATTTCATTTAATCTTCGAAACCTTCCGATCACTTTAGTACTAATACTACCCACATTATTTCCAGTGTGGACACTCAGGAAGTGAGGCAGGGAGCTTGCTCAAGGCCCCAATAATGGGACCAAGATCTGAACTTGGGGGGTCACAATCCAAAACCCACATCTTTGACCACTCCACATAACCCTGGAGACAGCAGAAGCTCAAGAAGCATCTGACCCTTCATTGCTGCAGACCCACGGGTTACTATTTTATAGATGGAGAATCCAAGCGTAGCTTTAAAATAAAGCTCAGTTTATCATAAAGGTGACAAACATCTTCTGTGGTGTTTTGTTAAGATCATTATGTTTATATGTAAATAACACTAGAGATGTGTAATTTATGAAAAAAATTGGCATTTTAAAATTTAGAGTTACCTAGTTAGAATATCAAATATCAACTTTTCCAAAAGGGTGTTTTGCAAAAAAGAACTTACTAAGGTTTATATAATATCTTCTTTTTCTAACAGTGATAAAAGACATGAAACAACCTCTGTTACAAGTAGGATATTTTATTTTTTTATTTTATTTTATTTTTTGGAGAGCTTTTTGCTATAGGGAACATGCGCTTGCCAGAAAGACAAGAGACAGAGAAACAGAAAGCAAGAAATCACCCCCCAGGGGGGATGGCCACGCTGCAATCCCTTCTCCTCCATTCTCCTCTCGGGATCTTGGGCATGCACACACATGCACCCAGTGTGAGTTTAAGTCACAGGGTATGGAACTCTAACTGTGGTTGACTACGTGGAAGTCCAGTGACATAGCCATTATGCCAACTGCTGGTCCCACAAGTAGGATATTTTAAATGATCTGAGTGAATGACCACCACTTTTTAACATTTCCATCTAATCTTCGGAAAAATATGGTATAGATCACTTTCATCTATTAGGAATTACTGAGTCTTTGTTTTGTTTTGTTTTGTTTTTGAGATATTTTGCTATAGGCGGTGTGCACTTGCTGGAGACAGAGAGAAAGTGAGAAATCACCCTCCAGAAGGATGGCCACACCACAATCCCTTCTCCGTTCTCCTCTTGAGATTTTGGGTATGGATGCAAATGCATCCAGAGTGAGTTTCAAGCCAGTAGGTCCAGGATTTGAACCATGGTCAGCCATGTGTGAGTCCAGTGCCTTAACCACTACACTACCTGCTAGTCCTATGAGTATCTTTCTTGGAGAAAATGTGTATCAATTTCACACTAGCTACAATGTTAAAAATTAAACTTATGTTAATATTACAGAAAAAAATACAAATATATAATAATAATTTAACTGCACTTTTAAACACTAAAATAAATAAAACAGAATATACACAATATGAAAACTGAAAACTCTGAATTACCCACCAATAATAGATACTTTGGTGCATTTAAAAAATATACCAAAAATCATCTGTGTGTCGAATAGCGACACTCCAAGCAACAACCATGTCAGGATTCAGAAGTTGTCACATGACCCAAACAGCTGCCTCTGTCATGAATCCCAGGTATTATGAGGTTTACTGCACATTTTCACCCAAACCACTTCACTGAAATAAGTTCCACATTGGGAAATATTAAATGATGTTGTTAGACTTCAACGCACACTGGACACATAACTTAATCATAAAATACATGTGTGACCCGAAAATAAAAATGTAACACCTGTGAAGTTGCAATATTTTCTTTTTTTTTTTGGAGAGGTTTTCACTATAGGGCGCATGCGCTCGCCAGACAGACAGAGAGAGGCAGAGAGACAGAAAGCGAGAAATCACCCCCCAGGGGGAATGGTCACACCACAATCCCTTCTCTTCCATTCTCCTCTCGAGATCTTGGGCACACACGCACACATGCCCAGCATGAGTTTTAAGCCACCGGGTCTGGGACGTGAACTGCAGTTGACTATGTGGGAGTCCAGCGACATAGCCATTACGCTAACTGCTGGTTTCCAAGTTGCAATATTTTCTAAAGTCACTAGCATTAAAGGAACCTGTTTTCTGACATCTTATTGGTCACCCAATTGTGACAAATTATAGACATAGCAAAATAAATGTACATTATTCTAGTTGAAAATTAAA
Source organism: Tupaia belangeri chinensis (assembly GCF_000334495.1). Taxonomy (NCBI): domain Eukaryota; kingdom Metazoa; phylum Chordata; class Mammalia; order Scandentia; family Tupaiidae; genus Tupaia; species Tupaia belangeri. The sequence goes on from NW_006159947.1 coordinate 697,440, forward strand.
GTCCACAGAGGTGGCATTGTAAAACAAAAAGTTCAGAAAGTAGCGAAATTAAACCTATAAAATGCTGTCTTTACGCAAGTTAGCTCTAGTCCTTGGGAGCATAATTCTCCAAGACTGTCCTGGGCATGCCATTAAAACATGTTTATTTTCTAGCCCCCACAGACTTATGAGCATAATGGAAAGAAATGGAAAAGAAATCTCTACTGCCTATGCATGCCTCAGTAACTTGTTCTGGAACTCTGCGGACTGTTTCAGTATGTTAGTAGGGCAGCAGGTGGCAGTGCTGAGCTTAAATTGAAAAATCCCTAAGCGCTTCAAGAGCTGTAACTGAAATCTTAGGTAACTGAAGTTTACTACAACCTAGAGACGCCAGAATTAGACTGTATTCTAGCTATTGGGTTGCTAGCAAAGTCATGATGATTTTTCTCTTTGTCCATGCAAAAATGCATCATGATTTGCCAACATCAGTAAATCATGTAAAACACTAACTTTTTTTTTTACTGAATGTTCATAAATGACTATTCAGTAGAAAAATCAAGGATGTTCAACAGATGTCAAGAAATACCAACTTCACAGCACTGTTACCCTACCCGGTCAATAATCCATTTTACCCATGTAATGAAATGTGTCTCACAAAACAATAAAAGGCAAACCTTTCAAAGGGGTGGATGACACTTACAGGTGCATACGGCTTACCATTCGTCAGGTGAGCAGCCATAATCCTCAGGGTCAGGGACATGGCTTCAGAAAGCAAGAGGAAGGATAGAAACAGAGGAAAAATAATCACAGAAAGGCTGGAAACAAAACCATGAATAAAGGAACTGCTAAAAGATGTTAAGAAAATGAACTTTTAGTTGAATCTGAAAGAATGGCAGTTAGTACAGTAAGCAGGGCATGGTGAGTTAGGGTAACCAAGCAGGTTTACAAAGTCATCCTGTAACTGAACTGTCAGCTCGCCTCTTCTCAACAAATTGATTTCATGCTCAGAATTCAGAATTCAGCAAAAAAAAAAATATTTGGACTTAGCTCTTTCAATACATGCTAAAGTGAATGGGAAATTAATAATATACACTGCATATTCAGCATAAAGCATTTTAATGAAACAAATATGCTCAAATCTACGTACAAACTATCACCTGATACATTTGCTGAAGCAACTTGGGCTACCATGAACTGATAGTTCTTTAAAAAGGTACACCAATATAAAATTTAATTGGAACCACATACTCAAAGACCAATGCTCAAAACTTTTCATTTAAACCATTCATTCCCTAAACCATTCTTTACCTAAAATAGAAAATACATTCATCAATGCTTTGGTTTCATCCATTAGCTTGGCTGGGTATTAGAAAGTCTAATCAATGTCTGATCGTATTTCATTCCATCAGCCAACCACTTGTGACTCAGAAAAGGTTATTGTGAGCCTCTTAATACATGACAAAGCATAATACATGACAAAGCAGATTTTCTTATGTCCCATTGCTATTACTATATACGATCACTCAATAATTTTTTTCTTTAAATTTACTAGATATTGGTAGAGTTCTAAAATGCAATGCTAATATAAAGTCATTTTTTAGACAAACAGACTATACATCTTGTTGAAAGTGACTGGGATTCTTTTACTCCCTACGTGTCCACCCCGCTCTTTTCCCTTTCATCAACTTGGCTATAACAGGGACCTCCTCATTCCACTTCCCAAATACTGAACTGCATCCAATGTGGCAGTCACTGCATCCCCCCTCTCCCCCCAATCACCGTGGAGGTGGAGCCTTTCATGCACTCTTCTCTCTCCTACTGGAGAGCGTTCAAAGGTGCTAAGAGAAGGGGTAACCAAGCCCTTTGGTGTTGAAATCGCGGAAAAGGAGCTGACCTGCTGCATGCTCTGTGGAAACTAGCAGCAGCCTAGTGCTTAGGGCTATTATCACTGATCAACCTGGAGCTTAGACTCCAGCCCCAACTTTATTTATTTATTGGAGAGGTTTTTGCTATAGGGTGCATGCACTTGCCAGACAGACAGAGAGACAGCGAGGAATCACTCCCCAAGCGAGATGGCCACGCCGCAATCCCTTCTCCTCTGTTCTCCTCTCAGGACTTTGAATACGCATGCACAGGCACCCGGCGCGAGTTTTAAGCTGCTGGGTCCGGTGCTTAAACCACAGTTGACTATGTGGGAGTCCAGTGATGTAACCATTACACATCTGCTGGTCTCAGGAGCATATGTTTTCTAAGTCGTGCAGCTTAAAAGTATCAAGGTTCAATGGTCAGAGTACCTTGTAACTCTGACAGAAGGCTGAGCGCTATCCAGGACAGGAAGAGCAGCAGGCAGCCCCCACACCTGTCCCTGCCCTGTCTGCTCAAGTCTCCCTACACTCGCGATAGCTCTGGTTTCCGTGTGACCTGTGGCTGTCTGCCCTCGACAGCTGGTGCTGGGATCTGAGAAGCTCCTACCTTAATCAAATTCATTTCTAGATTGCCATCTAACTCTCATTTCTCCCTGAGGCCACTTCCAGGCCTCCAGTTAGACAAGGCACCCAATAGACACACACAGGCCTTCCGACTGCGTAAGGAAATTGTGTGTCTATAATTACTTAGCTAACATCCATTAGGCCCCAATTACACTATTAACTTTAGGAGAGCAGGAACCCTGCGATCTTTCTCTGGTTATGTTACCTCCATCATCAAACCAATTGTCATACGCAGAAGGCGACCAACCAACATTTGCCGATTAAGTGCAAAAGTGATGGTGTTTACTGACATTAGCACCAGTCATGGCGAAGAGTCAATGAAGCTGTTGGGGATGCCCTAGACCTATGAGGCTGAACATTCTGGTAACTGTGAGATCTCTCATGATGGGTCTCCTCTCAGAGTTAAAGTAGCCCCTCCTTCCAGTAAACAGATTGCTACATGAAATACTGTCAAGAACAATGAGTCACATAATACTCAAGTAGAAACAGTGCTTTTAAGAACATCCTTTGTTTTTTATAGAAGGGAAAATGTTCATGATACATTTTTTAATAATAATCAAACACTTTTCCCACGGAGAAGCCCTGCTTCGTTTGCTTAACAGAATGTTTTAGCCTCAAAAGACGATGAGCCTCACCTGGTTCCGTCTAACTTATCCATGAATATTGTATCTAGGACTGCATCCCAGAATCTTTACTGCTTTGAGAACCTGAGCCCTGAATAGAGGCTGATTATTTATTCCTGGTATTCAATGCTGAGAAAGCTATCTCATTCCCTACGGGAAGCAATTTGCTAAAATGATATTTTAATAATAAATGTTTACTGTGAGTATCAAGTTAATAATACGTTAAATCTACAAATGATATCACAGTTCATTACATTTAGCTACAGGTATCTCACTAAAAATCTAATGACATCACATCTCCTTGGTAGGGTGAGGCCGAAGTAGCTCCAGCTTCAGACCCCGGGGCGTTCTTTCTCTCAATAAACATTCTTTTTTCTCTTGTGGGGAAAAAGATCTAATGAAATAATTGAAAAAATGTAAGCACAGAGCATCCCGAACACAAAGCTGATCTCTCCAAAATAATCGTGGTTGCCACCTGTGTACAAATTTCTTTATTTTGTTGTCTATCATGACACTAAGGACGAAGGTTAAGGAGAATGAGAGAAAGTCACTAAAATGAAATAGTGAGGCATTATTTTAGGTGTTAATTATTACATTCTTACCAACCTATGGGGTACACAGAAATAGATAAAGATTATACTACCAGGAGACTTCACATTGTGTTCTTGTAGTGCTTAAAACACAACGAAACTCACTCTTGTCTCTAGGATACATCTGAGCTTAATCTTAATTCTTTTGAATGTTGAAGAGTGGGTCTTAACGAAGGACATTTGGAGGAGGGACACAGAGGTTGAGCATTGACGGGATGGGGAGGTGTGGCATTATCTGCTGAAGATACTTTGATCAACGGGTCTGGGGAGAAATGTGCACATATCGAAATGGTCTCACTGTAAGCCAAACAATACGACTGAAAGTGTATACAAAAAAATAAATAAATAAAATAAATAAATAAAAAGAATGAGCCCCAACCTTATAACCTCAAAGGCATCTGTTTGCATCTGAGTGAATGGGTTATTCTCTCTAGCGCTGCCATCTGGGGAGAGGGACACCTTGCACTCTTCTGTGGGGCTGAAAATTCCCAGTATGAAAGTAACAATGGTGGAACCCTGCGGTGGGGCAGGCGGGATGGCAAAATCACATGAGTGCCTTGCCTAGGTTCCTACAACCGGGGAGTGTCCAGAGGAAATCTCCACAAAGGAGGTTGATGGTTCTTCTCTTCACCTCTCCGCTGTGGACACTGGCTGGAATTAAACAGAAGGGCTGTGTTTGTTTCCTACAGGGAACATGCAGTCAGTCAGAAGGCATGATTTCTCCAAAAGCTAAAATTCTGATGTGTCACCAATTCTCTGTGGCACTGACAACAGGACAGTCCAATATGTGTGGAGGGAGAGGACGTCGGTAAGAACTCACTTAGGGTTGACGGTGCCTCAAAGCACATACACAGCAATACCGGACTATTGGGAGCAGTTTAACCACTAGCTCTACTCAACATGGCTCCTGGTATTCTTTTTTTTTTTTTCTCTCTCTTTTTTTTTTTTTTTTTGGAGAGGTTTTCGCTATAGGGCGCATGTGCTCGCCAGACAGATAGAGAGAGACAGAGAGACAGAAAGCGAGAAATCACCCCCCAGAGGGGATAGTCACGCCGCGATCCCTTCTCCTCCATTCTCCTCTCGGGATCTTGGGCATGCACGCACACGCACCCGGCGTGAGTTTTAAGCCACCGGGTCCAGGACGTGAACTGCGGTTGACTACGTGGGAGTCCAGTGACATAGCCATTATGCTAACTGCTGGTTCCGGCTCCTGGTATTCTTGAAAACATGATACAAGATCGCAAAAAAAGATTCTTTTGTAAACACAGTTAAAATTTGTAAGCAAACTATTGTTTCTGTTTTGTGTGTGTGTATGTGTGTGTGTGTGTGTTGTTTGTTTGTTTTGCTTAGGCTGCTGGGAAAATCATGACGTCTATTTTTATGTTTTTTATGCAAAAATGTGCCATGATTTCCCCCAACAACTCAATAATTTCTAAACATCATGTCAGATTTTATATCTGAAAAAGGACGGTAGAGACCATCTGGTCTTCCCATAGTTGGGAGTATCTGAAAAGGAATTGTGTAGGGTCACATGGTGAATCCCGGACAAAGCTAGCATTCATGCCTTATGACTGTACCTCCTCAGTCAGAAATGGCTTTTCCCTAAGAGGAAATCTGCTTCACTGGCAACTTAAGTCTAAATAATGAGAATACACAGCTCAAACCCACCCTATCTGATAACAGTTGTTAATTAAGATATCATCCACAGACACAGGGCGCTGCTCTTAGAACTACTGCCTAGGAATATTAAGGAGCCATTCCAAGAATAAGAAAAAAAAAAAAAAAAAAGACGAGAGAGAGGCTGGAACTTATTTTAAAGACGAGAGAGAGGCTGGATCTTATTTTAACGTTCTGTTCTGACAGTTTCAATGAGTAAGTATTACCGTGAAGAATTTGCTTATTAAATTGAAAATTGAACAAAGTACAAAAAGATGTCAATTATTAAAAAGGTTGCTGTAGAAATCATATTATGAAGGAATGCAGACTCTATAAAAACAAACAGTATCATCCATCCAACTGCAATAATAATACAAATTCTAGAATAATAGGCCTTTCCTTCTCTCCTTTGGATAACAATGGATAGAAAATTTAAGTAGGAATGTTAGAGTCTGGCAGTAGCTCTCCTGCTCAGGTGGAAATGGGGATTGGGGTGGGGAGTGCGGAGGACCAGGAGAGCCTCCTCAGGCCAAGGGAATAGGGAGAACCTTCTAATAAAGGAGGAGGAAGTGAAAGAGCTCCCAGTCCAGGGAACAGTTAAGAACTCTTCTGAAATGAATAGCCTGCCTTTACAGTGTGAAAAGACCATTCAACCAGCCAACTTTCTTTTTAGAAACAAGGGTCTCAACTACATTGCCCAGGCTGGCCTTGAACCTTGCAATCCTCCTGCTTCAGTCTCCTGAAGAACTGGGACTACCACGGAGTATCACCGTGCTTGGGTAGCTATTTTTTCGAACTTCATTTACACGTGTAGTTTGAAGTCATTTTTAGTCACACTCTCTAACTAACCCAGATTACAAGCATACCGAGGAGAAATGATCCACTTCTAGAATTTTTCATGAAATGGTTACATATTTATCGTTTTAATTAAGGCGTTTTGAAAATGCAGCACTCTGTCCTGCCTTACTGCTCAGAGACAGGGGCCAGTGGTGAAGAGTGAATGTAAGCCGGAAAACCCAAAAGCAAGTTTCTATGCGTGGATGAGTCAGAGACCAATGCACTCGTCTCCCACGTATAACAAAACTGAAGCTGGTAACAGGCCAGTGTCAATCAACCATGGGAGTATTTCACCATTCAACCATTCAATATCTTTTTTTATTTTTGGAGAGATTTTTGCTATAGGGAGCGCGCGCTCACCAGAAAGACACAGAGAGAGAGAGAGAGAGAGACAGAGACAGAGAGACAGAAAGCGAGAAATCATCCTTCTGGGGGGATGGCCACACCGCAATCCCTCCTCCTCCATTCTCCTCTCAGGACCTTGGGCACGCATGCACACGCACCTGGTGTGAGCTTAAGCCACTGGATGCGGGACTCGAACCACGGTCAACTACGCGGGAGTCCAGTGACACAGACATTACGCCAACTGCTGGTCCCTTTTTTTTCCCATTCAATACCTTTTCTAGAAACCCTAGAGCTTAATTGTCTCCTATCACCCTGTGAAGTATTTCAAAGAGCTGGCCAGTGACCAGTGTAGCTAAGCATCCCTGGTGTAGGAGACACATCACATGTACCCAGCCAGCACGCGCTACAGGACGACAGTTTGACAAGTTTCTGATGACACTTCTTATCCTCCAGATTTAAGAGTTTCACATTCTTCCCTTCTTCCCTTCATCAGAATTTTAGATAGCCCTGTGACTATAAAAAGAAGAGCTGATAAAAGTTACAAAAAAAAAAAAAAAAAAGGCGTAAAAGGAGTAACGTCAATGAAACATTTTTCTGACAAAACCGGCCCCAGGCCTGATAGCATGCCTGACCACATCCCCACATCCGCGCTATTCTTAACCTTCCGCAGCGTAGAGGGAAGTGTATTTGTTCCTTATTATCAGGGCCAGAGAGGACCTTCTGTAACCCAAAACACTACGAAGCTCCTGGGTGGGCCCTCACATCAGCTCATCCTAAATGAAAACAATATCGACTATAACATACAAAAATCTCCAAGTATCCTGGAATGGAAATACCTGCATTTCAGATGAACAAACCAAGCCCTCTTCGATATGAATTCCCAAACATACCAAACGACGTCACTACCTAAAGGAAAAAACTCACCCGTAAGCCACTCCGGCGATGGTACATTTCTTAAACTGCATCACATTGCACGTCAGGGTACCCGTTTTGTCAGAAAATATGTATTTAACCTTAAAAAAAAAAGTTTTAAAATATACATTAATATTTCAAAAGTCTTCTTCTGCTAGTCTTTTATTGTATTTTTTTCATGCAAAAACACATCATGACTTTTCCGACAACCCAATATATAGGCACAAAACCCCTTAAATTGTTTCAATGGTTTTAATTATTGGGCTTTTTACCAATTGTTACATGGATAGGGGCACAATAGGTGTTATTAATTACTTTCTGCACGTTTATCAAGATACATATTTAACAATAAAAATATTTTAGCAATAAATGCCTTCATATATGAATATAGACTATTAAGATACTTGAGAAAACTTCGTAAATGGAAATATGTCTTGGTATGGTGTGAATTCCTCTAGAAAGGGACACTACTGTGACTTAACACTTAAAGAGTTACTAACACCTATGCCGGCATTTCTTTTCTTTTCTTTTTTTTTTTTGAGAGGTTTTTGCTATAGGGCGCATGCGTTCACCAGAAAGAGAGAGACAGAGAGACAGAAAGCAAGAAATCACCTCCTGGGGGGATGGTCACGCCACAATCCCTTCTCCTCCATTCTCCTCTCAGGATCTTGGACACGCATGCACATGTGCCTGGTGTGAGTTTAAGCCACTGGGTCTGGGACTTGAACTGTGGTCTACTACATGGGAGTCCAGTGTTTGTTAACATAACAAGCAGCTCATAGAAGTGGTGACAGCTTGCGCACCTAACTTTACACAATACCTGAATCAATACGCAAAAGGATAGATCTGCACAAAAACTAAGCATTGCAGATGGCACAGATACAAAAAAGGAAAAAAATGTCTCAGCCAGCATGTGTATGTATGAATTATAGACCTCAAGTTTCTATTTGATTCGACTTATATGGCTTTATGAATGAACTTGAATTCCCACCTTCCTCGTGGGAATCCAAGAACAACTCTAATAATATATTTAGGACTCAACATAGCTGTTATTTTGGGAACACCAAGATGGAGTCATAGTTCCATTACTGGACTCCCACATAGTTGACCATGGTTCGAGTCCCAGACCTGGCGACCTAAAACTCACACCAGTGTGTGTGTGTCTGTGCATGGCCGAAACCCCAAGAAGAGAAGGGATTGCACATGGCCATCCCTCCTGGGGGGGGGGTGATTTCTTGCTTTTTATCTCTCTGTCTTTCTCTGTCCCTCCAGCAAGTACATGTGCCCTACTGCGAAAATCTCTCAAAAAAAAAAGAGACAGTATTTTACATACTAATCAGACTATATGCTGAAGGACATCCCTAGGCTTGTGAGATACCTTATCCTGAGAGTATAATCTGCTTTAAGCACTGTTTTTAAAACTTCATTCACTAAATATGAAAACTGTGGGGCTGGCAGGTGGCATGGTGGTTAAGATACTGGACTCCCACATGGCAGACCACGGTTCAAGTCCTGGACCTGGTGGCTTGCTTTCTTACTTTCCCTCTCTCTCTGTCTTTCTCTGTTCAAATTAAAATAATAATAATGATGATGACGAATAAAATTTAATAAAAATAATTTTAAAAAACCCTGAAAATTGTTAGTCATGTTGTAACAAATATATTTATGTTGTTAATCAAAGAATGGAAAACGAGGAGCCATTGATTCATTGGCAGTCACCAGATATAAGCCAGACATTGCATGGAATCCGACTTGTAACTCAACACACGTCGACAGGAAACTGAGCGTACCTGGCCAAGTTCCTCATTCAGATTAGATGTTCGGGCCATGGCAGCAGTGTCCGTAGGCTCGTAGTGCATGTCGAGATCCTTCAAAAAAAAAAAAAAAAAAAAAGAAATTAAAATGAATCTTTTAATGTAACTGGTAATAGGGAAGTAGGTGAAATTTTAAAAGAAAATAATATGTTCATTCTGTAGGAAGTCACTCTTTAACTAATGAGCTAGATGCAACTGGTCTTATTTGTTCTCGACCCATACGCCGCTCTCCTGCCCTGAAACTGCTCAGTATACATTAGGATATTTCATGGTGGGGCAGCACACTGTGGTAGTGGGAACCTGTCTCTGGAAGCAAGCACTCTGGGTTGACCATCAAGCCATCATTTTCTACATAACTGATCTATTGTAAAAATTAGATAAAAAGAAGATAATATGGGAAAAGTGCTTCCAACTGTGCAAGACAAAGGTAAATGCTTAGGGTCAGCAGGTGGCGTGGAGCCTAAGGTACGACATCCCAGACGGTGGGCTGCATAACTGGAGTCCTGGACCCCGTAGTTTGAAAATCATGATGGGCCTGTGTGCATACGTGCCCCAAATCATGAGATAAGACAGGAGGAGAAGAGACGGAGTGAGGCGTGGCCATCCCTCTAATTTCTCACTTTTCCTCTCTCTGTCTCCCTCTTGCAAGGACATGTGCCGTACAGCAAAAACTAAATAGAAGAGGAAAGGTTAAGTGCTTCATGACATGAGCTAGGACATAGCAACTACGTATCGCTCAAATAATATGTCAACCAAAAATTACCCCAGAGATTCTGATTGTATTGGGTCATTGGGAAAGTCATGACACGTTTTTCCCAACAACCTAATACTTTCTGGAGGTGGTATGTTAATATTATATATACTTTAAAGCAAAACCAATACGCTTCTCACAAGGCAAACAAATACGTAAATTGTATTTATTTGTTCTTGCTTTACACTCAGTAATCACGAGGCCTGGCTATGTTAGCCTACAAATTCTAGTATTTTCTATCGGAGACTACTTTATGGGCAGTCAGGGTTTTGTCGTCCACAGATTGTCACACGTCAAATGAAAAGGCCAAAATGTAATCACGGGACCTCTCCCCGTCTGTATTCTGAACTGATTAATTTCCGAAATAGGCTATTGAGTGTTATGTGTCATGTTTTGAGAAAGATATTAACCAATACGTTCTAAGAGGAGTGAAGCGAAGTCAGGGTGGAGATTAATCTGGAAGTCACGTGACAACAGCAGCAATGAAAGCAGATGAGAGAGATTTATTAGTAGGTAGAAAAAGATAGAATCGAAGAAAAGGCATGGCAGTGGAGCTCATGGCATCATTCAGAAGATTAAATATTGTCATAATAAATACATTAAGCAGAGCCAGAATCCAAAGGAGACATTTACTAATCCAGTTTTCTCTCTTTTTTTTTTTTCCGGAGAGGTTTTTTTTTTTTTTTTTTTTATAGGGCTCCTGAGCACCCCGAAAAGCCGGATCCTGCGCACACCAGAAAGACAGAGAGAGACAGAGAGACAGAAAGCAAGAAATCACCCCCCGGGGGATGGCCACGCCACAATCCCTTTCCCTCCATTCTCCTCTCAGGATCTTGGGCACGCACGCACACGCGCCCGGTGTGAATTTAAGCCACTGGGTCTGGGACTCGAACTGCGGTCAACTATGTGGGAGTCCAGCGACATAGCCATTCTGCTAACTGCTGGTCCCACTAATCCTGTTTTCACATGAAGAGGCAGCTGCCTCATGAGGGAACACTGGGAAACCAGAGTCCAGTTGTCAGGGATGTTTTAAGATCTCTGTGTCTGAGAAAGGTGTTTGAAAACATAAGCCTGCTGCAGTACTCTAACGGGACTATTTTTTATGATCCAAAGTGAATAGGATTTTTGAAAATCTAAATAAAATACAAAGTGATTCACTAGTCATTTCATCTTTACAATGAGTTACTATTTCTGAGAACCTTCAGTAGGTTTTAATTATCTTTGTATACATTTTATTATACATAACGGATTTCTGTATAAAGCAAGGTAAGTCTACAGCTCGCCTGAGATTTTTTAAGTCATTGATCTTTCACTGACATATTAAGAGAGAGATGGTATAGGAAGGTCACTTACCCTAAGAAGGCAACGATCAGTTGCAAAAGTATCAGTCAAATGTATACATATACATTTTATATATATTATATATGTGATACACACACACGCATATATATATAAATATATATATTTTTTGGTTTTGTTTTGTCATAGGGTATGTGTGTGTGTGTGTGTGTACTTGCTGGAGAGAGGCAGAGAGAGGGAAAGTACCTGGGGGCATGGCCACAGTGTAATCCCTTCTCCATTTTCGTTTTGGGATTTTGGTGCACACATTTAAGCACCTAGCATGATTTTAAAGCTGCCAGGTCTGGGACTTGAACCATGAATGGCTATGTGGGAACACAACACCTTAACCACCATGCCACCTGCAGGCTCCCATCAGCCGTATTTTAAAAAATCCTAATACTGTTCACATCAAAAGGCTTTAAGATGATTTAAAAGAGAAAAACATAAAAAATCATACCAAAGTTTCTAAAAAATTAAGCCTTTGGGCAGATTAGGCCTAGAGATTTACTTAATATATTTTTTGGAGAGGTTTTTTTGCTATAGGGCATGTGCGCTCGCCAGGAAGACAGACAGACAGAGAGACAGTGAGAAATCATCCCCCAGGGGGATGGCCACGTGCAGTCCCTTCTCCTCCATTTTCCTCTTGGGATCTTGGACATGCATGCACACGTGCCCGGTGTGAGTTTAAGCCACTGGGTCTGGGACTCAAACCACGGTCAACTACATGGGAGTCCAGTGAAGGGACTACGGCATGGCCATCCCCCCCTTGGGGGTGATTTCTTGCTTTCTCTCTGTCTCTCTGGTGAGAGTGCCCACGGCCTACGGCAAAAAAAAAAAAAAAAACCTCAAAAACAAAAACAAAAATATTATAAGAATAATATAGTTTATATTTTATTTTAAAATATATTTCCCCCAATATTCTAAAAATATTTAAGAAAAAGACAAAAACTCGAGCACGAATGAAATGGTTTACAGAATGGAAAAATAAACTTACGTTAAGAAACACGATAACCTGGTTGCTACTGGTGCGAATCCAGTATTATCTGTACAGTGCTTTACCTGCTTATGAAGTTCATTCCTAGGTCAGGAGAGTTCTCAACCCACACAAACGAGCTTGTTGTGGGTCAAGTATGTTTTATCATCCTTGCATTAGTGCTCAAGAAGGTACATTTCAGAGAAGCTAAGTGACCTGGCTAAGTTCACTTGCCTAATAAATTACTATACCACAATCGTAATGTGGACAGGTTAGTCCCGAACTCATGCTTTTCCTTCTCCCATGACCACAATGTACCCCAAAATAAGCTTCCCGCATGGCAGACCTGTTTCCCCCAGGATATCTGGCCCGTGCAGGGTGATTATCAGATAAGGAACATTATTATCATTGTATTAAGCTCAAAAATATCATTTTGTAGTCAATCAAAGGTAGGAATAATAAAGTTCATGTGTTTTTTCCCTAAGAGATCAAATTCTAGCCTAAGGAGAAAAGATAAAATGTGTAGGATTGCAGTTAGGACAAACAGTAATAATTCATATTTACCCAGTTGATGAAGTACGCCTGGGTGAATTTCACCACTTCTAGCGTAACCAACAAGCTGATAGGGATGAGATTGTTGAAAAGGATGATGAAGGTCAAGAAATTCAGTCCGAAATTATTAGCACCACCATCTGTTGGGGGAGAGGGGGAGAATGGCATTTACAGCTTTATATTTTATTGTGTTAACGAGAAATTTAGCATAACAAGAATTTTCCATATAATATAGCATACATAGATAATTTGAGAGAAATACTTTGCTGATAACACATCCTCGTTCTCAAAAACATCCTTCAAGATGGAATGCCATGATTTGTGTTCAGTAGGCTGTGAATCCAATTAAGAGCTGAATAAGAATACTAAAACATGACCACACTGGGGCCGCCAGGTAGTGTGGCAGTTAAGGCGCTGGACTCCCACATGGCTGACCATGGTTTGAGTCCTGGACCTGGCGGCTTGTTTTCTCACTTTCCCTTTTTTTTGGAGAGGTTTTTGCTGTAGGGCGTGTGCGCTCACCAGACAGACAGAGACAGAGAGATAGAAAGCGAGAAATCACCCCCCAGGGGGGATGGCCACGCCGCAATCCCTTCTCCTCCATTCTCCTCTAGGGATCTTGGGCATGCATGCACACGCGCCCAGCGTGAGTTTTAGCCCACCAGGTCTGGGACTCGAACCACGGTCGACTACATGGGAGTCCAGCGACATAGCCATTACGCTAACTGCTGGTCCCCTCACTATCCCTTTCTCTCTCCCTCTGTCTCTCTGGTCAAATAAAATAATAATAATAATGATAACAAATAAAATTAAATAAATAATTTTAAAAAATGACCATACTATAAATGATTGCACGTTCTGTTCCAAACAGAAAGTTCCAAGATATGAGGGATAGGACTAAGGGCTAATAAACTTAAATATTAAACTGGATAAAATTACTTTTATATAATTTTTTTTTGGAGGTTTTTGCTACAGGGTGCGTGTGCTTGCCAGAAAGATAGAGACAGAGAGACAGAAAGCAAAAAATCACCTCCCAGGGGGGATGGCCATGCCGCAATTCCTTCTCCTCCATTCTCCTCTCGGGATCTTGGGCATGCACGCACACACGCCCGGCGTGAGTTTTAAGCCACCAGGTCTGGGACTCGAACTGCGGTAGACTACGTGGGAGTCCAGTGACATAGCCATTAGGCTAACTGCTGGTCCCTGGAGTGCTTCTATTTTTAAGAAGTCTGAAATTTTAGAGATTCTAAACTTTTACTTACTTTTGCTGGCAATATCACTTAAAAATAAAGCTATCTTGGTAACAAGGTCTTCTTTTCAGAAACAGTAAGCTATTCCACAGAATAACAATTGCGAAATAAATAGGTGTTTCAATAAAAGGAAAAAACAAAAAATCAAGTCAATACTGCATTGCTTACAGTTTAGGTTGAGATACCAGTCCTTTCCGGAATGCCTTCGATTCCAAACAGCGGCACCCACAGAACAGACAAGCGACATGGCAATTAAGATACAAAATAAAATCAAAATTTGGACATTTGTAATCCGTTCCACATTGGAGAGCTTAAGTGGTGGGCTTGTTGAATTCTGTAAAAAGAAACAACATGAGTAACGAAAAAAAAGTACAGAAACAATAAAGGCATGTGTACGTCGTACTTGGGTGAGGATGACAGAGTAAGCCACAACTCAACCTTTAGACATGGGTGAACACATGGACCTTAAGCAAGACCCATGACAAGTACAGTGACGTCTCAGTGGCTAACCACCCCTGTTTCTTGAGGCCGCTGTATCACTCAAGCCTTTTTCTAAAAAGTAAACTAATGAGAAAGAAGAAGGGAAGGGAATAGCATTTCTTTTGCAAACATAGCTTTTACATATGGCAGGTGAATTGTGGAAGACCGTATGTTAGATCTTGTATATGAACAACTGTTTGTCTATTTATTTATTTTATTTTTTATTTTTTAGGAGAGGTTTTTGCTACAGGGCGCGTGCGCTCGCCAGACAGACAGAGAGAGACAGAGAGACAGAAAGCGAGAAATCACCCCCTCAGGGGGGATGGCCACGCCGCAATCCCTTCTCCTCCATTCTCCTCTTGGGATCTTGGGCATGCACACACACGCCCGGCGTGAGTTCTAAGACACCGGGTCCGGGATGCGAACCGCGGTCAACTACATGGGAGTCCAGCGACATAGCCATTACGCTAACTGCTGGTTCCCCTTTTGTTTTTTAACATGGCTATCTGTTTGTAAACTTTTTTTTTTTTTTTAAATGAGAAAATAGTTTGTGTTAGCCATATAGAAAACCATATCCGAGACAACATCCCGTACCTACTACTGTCTTTGCTAACTAGCCCAAAATCCTTTTGTTTAACAACGTAACTACTTACATGGAAACCCTACTCCCCTCAAAAATAATTAGCCTACTTGGTTCAACTTCTATAGCTGTTTACATAAAAAACCCTAATAACTGAACCCGTATAAAAAGACTCCTCAAACTTTGGTCGGGGCTGCAAGTTCTGACTCTTGGCCTCCAAGCCTCAGGCTGTAGTCGCTGGCCAGCTAACAAAGACTCCCTTTAACCTTAATCTAAGTTTGGTGGTCATTCATTCGGTTACCCTCCAACAAAATGGAAAGGCATTGTTTGGCTACTGAAGCAAACAGGGTAGTCTAGAAGCATCTAGGGAGTATCTCAGCTTCAGAAGAGAGGCAGAGGAGGCCTAGCTGCCCAGGAGCAGGCACCAGGAAATTCCAAAGGCAACATTTAAAGGGTCTCTGATTTTTACATTTCTGAGGGCATTTCATTAGCAATTGTTTTATTGAACACAGCAGCAACTCAAGTAGTTCTGGCTCTAATGAAAAACAGAGGCCCGTTTCCTTCTTTGTATGTGATGAGGCAAGTGGTTATTGTTGAGTTGAGCTAAGCGAGGCATCCACAGGGCAGAAAATTAAACCTGTCATTTCAGTGTCAAATGTTGACATGGCATGATGGGCTGTGGAACGGCGAGGGTAAAATCATTAAAAGCCCCACTTGCCTGCTGAGGGTTACATCGTTCATACCTGTACAACGTACGAAGGGACTAGCCCTTATAGCAGCAGATTTTCACTCAGCGTGCTAAAACTCGGCTTCTCACATCCACCTGGAACTACCGAAGCCTGATGGTGTACGTTATAGGGCAGAGAAGAAGCACCCTCAGGACTGCATAGACGTTACTGCTGGGATTATAGTGCATGCAAAATAGCCTGACACAGAAATACTCTGAGAATGGCTCTTTGATTCACAAGTGTTTTCTTTGAATCTTATAAAAAACAAATCTTTAAAAAATTGATTTCTGCATTAAAATATACTTATAAGGCAAATACTTTAAAGCAAAGTCCTCAGAACTGCAGAGAGAACATGCAACAATTGACCACAGTATTTAGTAAGGCTGCCAGTGGACCGGCACACGAAATCCTGAGAGTTCACGCCCTGTGTGGTCTCTGGTGAGACTTTCCAGAGATTTCCTTTGTGTAGGGAGTCAGTCTTACAGGGACATAAGTTCCAGGCCCCTCTCCCTGGAGTAGCAGATTCTGGTTGTGTGGGGTGAGACTCAGGAATCTACAGCACATGGTCTGCTCTGTTTGGGCCCACTGCACGGAGAGCTATGAACAAGACTTTTACAAGAGACTTAAGCCCCAAAGATTTCACAGATAACAATCTTACCTGCATCAGCTTGGTGTCATGTCCAGTGTAGACAACTATTCCATGAACCCACTGCGTATTTCTCAACTGAGCACCTCGAAGAAGAATCTGATCTGCTCCCAGGGGAATGGTGCTAGGACAGATTACGTTGACATTAAAAAATGACACTTCCTAACACGCCCAAGAATTCTACAGACACTATGAAGTTTCCAAAGGTTCCACCATGAAAATAATCCATTTTACATTGGCTTTAATTTGGAAAGGAAGTAATTTTCCCACACAGAAGAATAATTTTCTTTTTTTTTAAAGAATTATTTTATTTGACTTTTTTTATTATTATTATTTGCCAGTTCGATCAGAGAGAGACAGAGACAGAAAGTGAGAAGGCAACCCGCCAGGTTCAGGACTTGAACTGTGGTCGTCCATGTGGGAGTCCAGTGCCTTTAACCACCACGCCACCTGCTGGCCCTGAGAAGAATAATTTTCTTAAACAGGCACCACCAAAGGGAAATGTTGAGGTTGTTTCTCCTTAATCCCAAGCTGGTCACTTCCTGTAACTTCACTGTGGTACGGGCAGGACTGTGTCCCTGCGATGTTCTTATGCTGACGCTCTAACCCCGTGTGATGCGTCTAGAGATGGCACCTTTGGGAGGTAAGCAGGCTTAGAAGAGGCTGTGAGGTGGGCCTCATGATGGGGTCATGGCCCTTAGAAGAAGAGATGCAAGAGAGCTTGCCTCTCTTCCTTTCCGTCCTGTGGAAGGCACATTTGTCCAAAGGAAGTGGGCTCTCACCAGAACCGGGCTATGCTGGTACCCTGATCTCTGATTTCCATCCTCTCGAAACCCTACCTGTGGGATATTGTTGGGATAGTCTGAACAAGCAAATACCCTCTCCAAAACAGTTGGCAATGTTTAGGAATCCAGAGGCTAATTCTCAAAACTATGGCTTTTTTTTTTTTTTTAGGAGAGGTTTTTGCTTAGGGAACAGACTTTTATAAGAGACTTAAACCCCAAAGATTTGCTTGCCAAAAAGACAGAGAGAGGCAGAGAGAGACAGAGAGCGAGAAATCAGCCCTCAGGGGGGATGACCACGCTGCAATCCCTTCTCCTCCCTTCTCCTCTTGGGATCTTGAGCATGCACACACATATGTGCCTGGCATGAGTTTAAGCCACTGGGTCCGGGACTCGAACCACAATCGGCTACGTGGGAGTTCAGCGACATAGCCATTACGCTAACTGCAGGCCCCACCATGGCTTTTTTTGAAGTAGTAAATTGATTTAGGTTTCTGAAATGTGTGGAAGTGGTGGAGCTAAGAGATCTGTCCTGCCTGCTCCCCAACACACACACACACACACACACACACATGCATGCACACACAGACAGTATTCTTTTGTTTTCTACTTTTAAGAATTTTTTCTTTTATTTTTCTTTTAATTTTTTTTATTTCATTTTCTTCCATACAGTCAATCACATTATTATTTGTCTTACAAAATGGATATTTCAACAGGGGAACATTTCTCCCTAGTACTGTTGATAAAGCTACAAAATATCTTCAACAGAAAGTATTCTTTTCTATTAAAAAATAGCTTTGCACATAGTAAATATTCAAAAAAATACACAAGGCAAGAAAGAATACTCGGATCTCATCAAATACTTGCATTTCCATCCCTGGCCCCTAGAAATTCCTATATTTAAAACCTTGGGGCTGGCAGGTGGTGTGATGGTTGAGGCAGCTGGGCTCCCCTGTGGCGGGGTGCGGGTTGTGTGCGAGACCTGGCAGCTTGCTTTTTCATTTTCCTTCTCTCTTTCTGTCTCTCTCTGGTCAACTTCAAAAATATAAAATAAAATAATGACAATGAATAAAATAAAAAAATAATAAAGATAAAAAAAACCCTGAGACATTAATTTATAGTACTTGAAGATAATTTTTCCAAAAACTATGAATAAATTTCTAATGAATCGTAGGCATTTGGAAGCCATTCATCCCCTATCATTTAAACCCCTTTTTCCTGAATAATGCTCGACTTGGTCTTTTGTGGGTTTGTGGCAGGGTTACCCACCATGACCAGCTGTGGGGTGACACAAACGCAGGGTTATAAGGAAGGTTCGGAGCTATCACGGATGTGTTACTGTACTGGACAAAAATTTAATCCACGAAATTTAGTGGCTCAAGAATTCCTTTACCAAGTCTTCATTTCACAATAATAAGTTAAAAAGGCAAAAATAAGAATTGCTTATAAAGGAAAATATAAGGGCCAGTAGGTGGCATAGTGGTTAAGGTGCTGAACTCCCACAAGGCCTCCCACAGTTTGAATCCCAGACCTGGTGGCCTTAAACTCACGTCAAGTATGTGTGTGTGTGTGTGTGTGTGTGTGTGTGTGCATGTGCACGTGTGTATGCCCAAGATTCCAGAAGAATGAAGGAGAAGGGACTGTGGTATGGCCAACCCCCTGGGATGTGTTTCTCACTTTCTCTCTCTCTGTCTCTCTTTGGCAAGTCCATGTGCCCTATGGCAAAAACCTTTAAAAATACTAAAGAAAAAAAAAAGAGAGAGAGAGAGAGAGAGAAATAAATTAAAAACAAACTTTGGGGAAAACCAGGAAATAATTCCATAAGAAAAGTCTACAGAGAACATAGACCTCTCTTGTCAGTAGAGGCAAACTGAGACCAAGGTGTTCATTGATGGCGGGCTTCTATGGCCCAGTGGGCTCCCACAGCTAGCATCGGCTTGGACCTTGGAGCTTCTTTCAGCAACTCTGCAAATTCTGCTGGTTCGGGGGAATCAATCCAGATGGATGGGAGATGACAACACCTGGATGAATCTTTAGGTGTATTCTAATTTATAGAACGAACAAAATAATTCTAACTCTCAATCTTCACACATAATAGCACACCTTCAAGACCCATATCTGGAAGGGGATGTTTCAAGACTTGGAATGCACTCTAAAATTGGGAGAGGCGGGACCAGCAGTTAGCGTAATGGCTATGTCGCTGGACTCCCACGCAGTTGACCGCCGTTTGCATCCCGGACCCGGTGGCTTAAACTCATGCTAGGCGTGGGTGTGTGTGTGTGTGAGTGTGTGTGTGCCCAAGATCCCG
>NW_006159947.1:717175-726940 GCF_000334495.1 Tupaia belangeri chinensis
AAAAAAAAAATCAAAAAAAAAAAAAAAAAAAAAAAAGAAAAAAAGAAATAAAAAGTAAAATTGGGAGAGGCCTTGGGACTAACACCGGTTTCCAAAACATTCCTGAGAAATGGCTGGACTCTGCTCTGGGGGCCCTCCATGCCACTGTTCCTCATGTAGCCAATCAGAACACAGCATCTGTTGCCTCAGTAAGAGTGGTGTGGATGGATAGGAAGGAATTAGGTGTGGACTCTTTGCTTTTGAAGTAAAACATACTACTTCTTGATTACAAAAATGCAAGAAGAGTTAGTTATTACTAGTTTTCATCCCAGTTGGAATGCCAAAGCTTCTAGCATTAGACCATGATCCTCGTCCTTAAAGAAATCAAAATATTGCGACTAGCAGTTGGTGTAATGGCTATGTTGCTGAACTCCCATGTAATTGACCGTGGTTCGAGTCCCCGACCCGGTGGCTTAAACTCATGCTGGGTGCATGTGCGTGCATGCCCAAGATCCTGAGAGGAGACTGGAGGAGAAGGGATTGCAGTGTGGCCATCCCCCCTGGGGGGGAGGGGTGTGATTTCTCGCTTTCTGTCTCTCTGTCTCACTGTCTTTCTGTAAAGCGCACATACGGTGATTTCTCGAAACAAACAAACAAACAAACAAACAAAAAAACAAACCTATCCAAAGTAAAAAAAAGAACAAAGAAACCAAAAAACATCACTCCACAGGGTCTCAGAGGACTCTGGGCAATCATTATAAAAGTCAAATGTGCCCTAAACACACAGGTCTTGACAATCTGTTTACATCTTTCATGTAAAATAAAGCATATCACTTAAGTTTTACCTGTCCCCTGAACCTTGGCACCCGCATACAAAGGTTGCCCTTCACAGTGTGGATTTGCTTGGCATCGGTTTGATGAGGAACTGATAAGAAGTGGAAGCTGGCCAGTGAGGGATATCAGATGACAGAAACCCTGCTCATGGAAATGGCCAAATCTATCATTAGTCTATAACCATATGCTCATGGAAAGATCACTCTGCAAATTTTAGCACATATAATTACTTCAAAAATTATAGGAAAGCCTTTGGTGGCTCTGAATGAAGATGACCGGTCAAGGTACACTTCAAATGCTTTTTTGGAGTTGCATACTTGACTGGTGCAATCACAACATATCCAGAGCATGGACAATGTTCTCTCTGGCTGGGGGGCCTGAGCCGGTGCCTCCAGCCGACATCTGGCTGGCTGCTGCAAGTGCAGGGTGCTGAAGATCAGGGTGCTGCCCAGTTGTGGAGGCAAGAAAGGAAAGGCATAGAGGGGAGAAGGGATGAGGGGAGCAGGGAAGACCCCACCCTTCCTGCCAGACTTGGCCTCATTTCTTTGCTCTTCTCTGCAATGAAACTCTTGGAAAAAGAGGTCTAGACTTGCTATTTTCAACTCCTCTACTTCCACTATCTCAAACTCATTTCCAACAGGCTCCCTCTGTTCTAGTCAAGTTCAGTGATTTCCACTCGCTAAATCCAACTGTCCATCCTCAGCCTTACTGTCCCCGACCACCTGCGACATCTAACCCAAGACAGTCACTCCCTGCCCGCCTCGGCCCCGTCCCTTTTCCTTCTCAGTTTCACTCGATGAACTTGGCCTCAGTCTCCTCTGCTAGTCTCTTTCTTTTTCTCAGACATATTAGTGTCAGAGAGCCTTGGGACCATCCTAGGGTTTCTTCATTTTCCTACATATATCATTTATGCTCACGGTTCCTCAAGCCTCGTAGGTTTCAATGGCGATGCTGACTATTCCCAAATTTATTTTCACAATGTTTTTTTTTTTTAAATTTATTTAATCCATTCATTTTTTAATTTGACCAGAAGGAGATATAGGGAGAGAGAGTAAATGAGAGAGAGAGAGGGAAAGTGAGAAAGCAAGCCACCAGTTCTGAAACTGAACCGTGGTTGGCCACATGGGAATGTCTAGCGCCTTAACCACTGCGCCACCTGCTAAGCCCCCATTCCCAAATTTATATCATGAAGCACAGTTCTATCCCCAACTTCAGCTATGCATCCAGCCACATCCTGGCCATCTCTGCTTATATCACTAACTTATTAAGTCCAAAACTGAACTATTGATTTCCCCCTCACAACCCTCCACTGGACCCCCATCCCATCAGAGTCACACCCTGACAACAGCTTGGGAAGCCTTATGTGATCTGGCCCACGTGACCTCCCTGACCTTCTTCTCTTGACAACTTTGGTCATCACAGCACTCCAACCATGCTGGCCTCTCTGGACATCCCCCGATTCCTCCAGGCACTTTCCCACTTTCAGACCATATCATGAGACACTCATAGTTTGCACTGGTTATTCCTTCTGTGTAGAACCTCTTCCTAAATGGCTCACTTTCTCATCTCCTCCTCACTGTGACTCAAATGTCATCATCTCCTCAATGAGGCCAACGATGACACTTGAACTAAAATCATCACTTCCCAAGGACTCCTGATTTCTTTCTACTGTGCTAGTATTTTCCAAAGCAGGTACTTATTTGTTTGTATCCCACCCCCCAAAAAAATCCATATACTAGAATCTAATTCCCAATGTGGTGGTGTTTGGTTAGAGCCTTTTTGGGTGATTAGGTTGTGAAGACCTTGACCATGTGAGGACACCTAGCAGGCACCATGTATGGGGACAATGGTTCTGACACTGAATCTACTGGCCTTGAGTTTGGACTTCCCAGTCTCCAGAACTGTAAGCAGTAAACTCAGGGTATTTACAAGTTAGATTGTCTACGGTGTTGTATTACAGCAGCCTGAAAGGATGATGATGAAAGGGCAGGAATATTTATCTGCTTTGTTCACTGTTGTCTTTTTAACATCTATAACTGGCCTAGTCCACGAGGCACTTAATAAGTGATGGCTGAATAAATAAGGAAAGCAGCAGAAAAGAAGGGAGGAGAGAGGGCAGGAAACACTAACAACGAAAGATGGCTAACTATGACAACACGGCCTAGAAAAGAGCTCAGAGACCTAGTCAAAGGGGACAAGAAGTTATCCAGTAAAACGAACCTCTCAGAGGTTGACTCTGAACTCCCTGAGACATCTGAAGATAACAGGAACCGTCCCAGGAATGAGGACTGGATAGTTCAGATGGTAACAAAAGCATTTTGGCCAAAACAATAAGCCCCAGGTTATCTGCCCATTAAACAAAGTGCTGAAAGCCTGGAACACCCCTGAAAACATCCAACTGCCAGAACGACAGGAAACTTGGGGAAGTCTTTAGCTATACCACACGTGTGGGATTAAGATCCAGCATTTTCACAGTAGGATTTAGGTTAGAATACAGCAATGCTGTTTTTAGAAGTTGTAAGTATTCACACATAGAACAGAAGAAGGTATTATGCATGCAGACTTGGAAGACACTCAGCAATAAACAACAATGACTTCTGCGTTTTAATCAAGTGTTTTACCTACCCATGTCCATCAAGTCTTATGTTGCCCACAAAATCGTAGAGATGTCTGTTCGGACTTTCACACTCGATTCTGCCCGAAAGTCTTATCAAGCTGTCAATATCTTTGATATCTGAAGTTGCTGGTAAGCCCTGTGTAGAAATTTTTAAATAAGCCAGGAGTAAGCTGTCTGGCGAAAGAGGAGGAATTCTGAATTCATCCAGACCGCAGGAGCTAAAGGATCCCTCTGCTTTATACGCAATTCGCCCCCTTCTACAATATTCCATCAGCTCATCAATCTGGGATCCCTTCTTCCCTGACTTGAGCACAGGTGGTTTTCAGCATAGCATAAGGGCAGCTTTCATGGAAGTTCTAAAATATATTTAGAAGACAATAAACTAGTTTGTGGAGATATTTTGAAGTTTCCGTAGAGCCATTTGCATTTGAAAATGTTCAATTATCAAGCACTCTACAAGACAGGGTGTCTGCTGAAACTAAAGAGGGGGATGAGGGCTGACCCTGTAGCCTAGTGGTTAAGGGAGCCGGATTCCACATGGACCACTGTGGTTTGCATACCAGGCCTGGTGGCTTGAAAAAAAAGTGCCAGGTACGTATGCATGCATGCCCCAAATCCCAGCAAGATAGGGAAGAGAAGAAAAGGGACTGAGGAAGAAAAGCACACTCAACTCCATGGAGGGGTGCATTCTTCCTTCCTCTCTCTACCTCTAGAAAACACATATGTCCTCTGCCAATTAAAAAGATAATAAAAAAAATAATAAAATGTAATAAAAAGTGGGGTACAATTTATGTTCAAATAAGGCAGTTTCAGTTTGGTTTGGTTTTGTAAGTCCCCTGAGAACAAAAACTCTAACGTAGTTCTTCCTTTTGGCGAGTAAGAAGTGGTTGGCACTGGAGACAGTCCCTTCTTGCAGCAGCCTGAGCTCAGGTGCCTTGTGATGACCTTGTTCTACCACATCCTCCCACGTGCTGGCCTCAGGATTTACCCCAAAACCCAAGGACATCCATTTTAAGAGTCTCCTTTTAAACCTTAAGAAAGAAAAACTTTACACCTCTTTTCTGCTAAAGGCAGTATGGAAAGTAAATACAGAAAACAAAGCTACTCCCAGCATGATTGCGACTTTACCAACAGCCAAACATTTAGAATGGGATTACTTTTTAACACAGCAAAGCTAACCAGCAATTCGGGCAAGCAACAAGTTATACTAAGTAAGTTAACCTACGTCAAATCACTCAGACTACGGTCATGACTGCCCAGGTGCTGGCTGTTACGTAAAATACTACGGAATTATCTACTAGGTCATGGGAAAAGTCATGACATGAATTTTTTTTGCAAAAAGGCATCACGACTTTCATGATAGACTATATTTAATCAGGCATGAAAGTGAAGCCTTACCTAATACTTAACCATACCAGTTGACAAAGCAGCCCCACAGTGGTTCCATGAGAAAATATTTGCAACTAGACAGGAAAACTTGGACTCAAGGCAAAAATACAAAGACACGCTAGTCCCCTGTAATAAAACAGCAATTCTAATACAAACCTGCGTCGGATCTTACCTGTCTAATTTTCAAGTTGGTTTCTCCATCTAAGTTGGACGTTTCAATGTAGCACATGGCCTGGGGCTCGCTGTTGTTGAGAATCGAGAAGCATGAGTTAGAGGCAGGAGGAAGGCCTCACACTGACTTAAATTTAACGACTCAGACTCACTGAAGCTTTTCATTCTAGACAGAGCGACAGTCCCCCCGGCTTTCTGACGATTTTCATTCTAACAGCAAGATGCTGGAAGCAAAAACCCATGCATGGCCACTCACGAATAAGCTTCTCAGCCAGAAGGACCCAACGCAATTTCCTGGCAACAACCCGTAATGGCCTTCGAGACAATGTGAATGAATAGATGGGTCACGTGATATTTAAACCCATCTAGACACAACACAGACTGTATCTGAAATGTAAAGCAGCTTCGCATTCGCATCGATCTTCAGCTCAGAGATACTGAGAGTTCATGCTTGGGGCTCATATGGAAATTGGTTAAGAAAACGAGTTGATTAGAAAATTCCAGATTGCTATTTCTACAAACATGCATTGACTACCCTATTAGATATAATAATAGGATCATAAAAACCATATCAATGATTTAAGACTACTTTTAAACACTATATAAACAGATTTTTACAGGGAAAGTAGCTATACACTTTCCCCCCTGTATTTTCTGTTCCTACCCTATTTCTTTTCCTTCCTTCCTTCCTTCCTTCCTTCCTTCCTTCCTTCCTTCCTTCCTTCCCTCTCTCTCTTTTTTCTTTTCTTTTCTCTTCTTTTTCTTTCCTTTCTTTTCCTTCCTTTCCTTTCCTTTCCTTTTCTTTTCTCTGTCTCTCTCTCTCGCAAAGGTTTTGCCTTAGAGTGTGTGTGCTTGCTGAAGAGATACAGAGAGAGAAAGGGAAAGTGAGAAGTCACCCCTCACGGGGGATGGCCACGCTGCAACCCCTTCTCCTCTATTCTCCTCTTGAGTTTGGGCACGCACACACATGCGCCCAGCGTGATTTTCAAACCGCTCATTCTGGTTTGAAACCACGGTCCACCATGTGGGAGTCTAGTGCCTTAACCACTGTGCCACCTGCTGGCCCTGCTCTTCTATGTCTTAAGTTGTCCGAGAGATTCTTGGGACAGCAAAAACTCAAACATCAGTGAACCTGGCCAGGTTGTTCTCTGATCTGAACCTTGCAGATGCACTTCCTGGGTCCCCACCAGAGTGTCTTAATAAAATCTGGTGCAGTGGCTGCTGTAAGGGGTCTGTGTTTTCCAGTTGCTCCCAGGTACCACGCCCCGACTGTCTGACAGCTTTCCTCTGCACATGCTGACTCTCCTTACTCAGGAAATACATTTTAGTATGTGTTCTATTAAGGGAGTACGCCAGCAACCACAGACGTGGCAGTTGACAGTCCCACTGTGTCACCTGATCCTCCACGCTAAGAAGCAGCACTCTGAGATAAAATCAATCTCATTAGATTGTCATTTGTGTGACAATCTCTTGGTCACACAAAAAGCCTAATTTACTAAACTCAAGTAAGTCACTATGAACTTACTGACAGGCATGTGTACGCAAAGACAGAAAGCAAGCTGTACGTCACACCCAAGTGACAGACACATGGAATTTTCTAATCAACTTCCCATTTGTACGTGTGCAATTAGACTATCCCAAGTCTCAGAAATGGGCATTTTAGTTTAATTCTGCGCCCTGTGATTCTGAAAATGACTCAAACACATGGCCATGGGTCAACTATTTTACAGATTCGTTTTCGAGTACGTTTCCCAATTTTTCAATGTACTCTATGAGCTTTCTTTCATAAAGGCTGCTATGTTTCCCCAAACGGAGAAGTCTTTGAGTGGTTCTATTTTCACTCGATCAGTATTCAAAATTTGAGATTTAAGCCACTGTCACCAGTAAACTGGCTCTGGCAGTTGCTCCGAATTTGTGATTTGCTTATGTATGCATTTGAAACGTCGGTGGTTTATGAAATCATAAAACACATTTTTTTGATAATACAGAAACATGAGGACAAGCCAAATGCTCCACAGCAGTGTGGATTCCATATTCTGGCAGTAAAATGCATTAACATTTTACTGATCAACATCTTTATTCAAGAGTCTCCTCTTCGGGTACAAATAACTCTTTTTTCCCCCCCCATAAAGCAACTTTTCCAGCACTTTAATGGCTAGGAGGTTTAACTGGCTGACTTCTATGTGAAGAGAGGCAGATAAACTGCATATCCAATTTCAGAACATTCTTAATCATCACTGAAGACAACTGTTATTGAAGCAGG
Source organism: Tupaia belangeri chinensis (assembly GCF_000334495.1). Lineage (NCBI taxonomy): Eukaryota > Metazoa > Chordata > Mammalia > Scandentia > Tupaiidae > Tupaia > Tupaia belangeri. The sequence continues at coordinate 724,429 of NW_006159947.1, forward strand.
ACTTAGAAGTGGAGAAAAGGCAGCAAGAAGTCTCAGATAAGGAATCACGCCAGATCACAGAGGTTCCCACAACGTATGAAGACATCCCACACAGACTACAATCAGAGAGGCAATGCAAGCATTTGGATTAGTAAGTGGAAAAATGAAACAAGGTACAGGTCATGACACGGACACTGTGGATGGGTGGGACTGACCCCAGGACGTGCACTTAGTACTTCAAATGAGTGGGATGAAAAGGGATCCCAGAGCATGCGTTACAACATGGGCAACATCCAACTTTGTGCAGGGGGTCCTCTATAAACCCTTCAGAAGCCCAACCGATAAGCGCTGGAAGGTTCTATAGAACGTCTAGAAAATTTGAGATCTGAGAGTGAAACAAATAGTGTAAAACTCTGAGCACTTTGCAATAGCTCTGTTTTATGAAAAGCTTGACATTAAAGCTTAACACTGAAATCTTTTTAAGCAGTTGTGCAATTAAAACAGTGTCTTGGAGATAGAAGAAATGAAGCCTTAGAACTTAGGCATGTTGTTAAATATATATTAATGATACAGAGGAAATTAAAATTGACCTATGCTAACAAGATCCTTAGACTCCTATGGACAACGACAGAAGTGGAGTCAGCCAATACGGTCATTCATAAAATGCCTTTACAACATGCAAAGTGTCTGTCACCAAGAAGTATACAGGTTTGTGTTTTAAAGGTAGACACGGGAACTCAACCCGTGTTGGGTGTAGCTGCTCTGGCTTAGGGTGAGGACCCACATGCACGTATCCTACCAGCTCAGGGGCTCTGACCTTGACGACAGACTGATGAGATCTGCTGGAAGGTGCTCCCCATTGGTCACTTTCACTATCTCCCCCACTGCCACCTACATGTCCCAGTTTAACATAATCAAAATGAAAAAAAAAAATGAATAACAGAGGGGAAAAAAAAAAAACCAAACACGTGGACAAAAGAGACAGAAAGTTGGAAATTATTAGAGCAAATAATACATGTTAATAAAAATGTCTAATGCCAGTTTTTTCAAAACTTATTTTGATCAGGTCTGAAGGCCTAAGAAAATACTGAAGGACTGATTTATCTGCTTTTAAGGCCAATTTGCCATGTTTCATGGGAAAAATTTCATTTTTAAAATCGACTCACAGGCATCTCTTACCAAATCAAATAAAAATATAACCTGGATGCTTTTTTATTTTAATTCACAGAGGGGTGAGGGAAGACAGAAAGCACCCCTCCCATGGGGTGTGGTCATACACAGCTGCCTTCTTCTAACTGTCTGTCTCATGGGGATTTGGAGCTCACACATACAGACACCCAAGGTGCTGTGCTGTGCTGTGCTGTGCTTTGCTTGCTTGCTTTCTTTCTTTCTTTCTTTCTTTTTTTTTGAGAGAGAGGTTTTTGCTATAGGGTGCGTGCACTCACCAGAAAGACAGAGAGATAGAAAGCGAGAAATCACCCCCCAGGAGGGATGGCCATGCCGCAATCCCTTCTCCTCCATTCTCCTCTCAGGATCTTGGGCACTCATGCACACGTGCCCAGCGTGAGTTTTAAGCCACCAGGTCCGGGACTCGAACCGCGGTCAACTGCATGGGAGTCCAGAGACATAGCCATTACGCCATCTGCTGGTCCCATCCCAGGGTGCTTTTCAAGTTGCCCCCAGGGCCGGCATCTGAACTGCAGTCAGCTGGCATGCAGCGCTTACCTGCCGCATCACAGGCTCACCCTAGAGAGCTACTCGCTCCTACAGATTTTCCTTTCCCCAATTCTTCAACCTCATGCCAGCTACTGCATGCCACACCCCTAAATGATCCTAAATGATAAGGGAAACAGTTTCACAAGTTTCTGAAAAAGAAATACACTACACTAGTCCTCCCTCTCCTACAGCCTCATTGAAAAAATAACTTTACTGAAAAATGCCTGATTCTAAAATGTTTTCAAAGTCTGCATAAATATCTTATTAACTTTAATGCCAACCATGGACCGTGAGGAGTTGGAAGGCATAACTTTTGAATTACGGAATAAATACCAGCGTCTCTAGGTAATGCATTGTTTGGGAAGGCAAAGAGCTGAATTCAGAGAGAATTTTTTGGAAAGCGTATGAAAAGAGATATGCCAAGACTTTGGGCTTTAGTTGATAGGTTATATCACACTTTCTTTACATATCAATGTAGTAGTTAGATGTTAAATGTTCAGTTTGTTCATTTCAAACCAGAAGCCAATGAAATCAGTAACTTTCAACCACATTCACACTTAATTTCCAACTATTTGAAGATACATTATTAGTAAGTAATACTTTTTAAAAATTTTGAAATTGGGAACCAGCAGTTAGCGTAATGGCTATGTCGCTGGACTCCCACGTAGTCAACTCTCGTCCTGGACCCGGTGCCTTAAAACTCACGCTGGGCACGTGTGCGTGCGTGCCCAAGATCCCAAGAGGAGAATGGAGGAGAAGGGATTGCGGCGTGGCCATCCCCCCTGGGGGGTGATTTCTCGCTTTCTGTCTCTCTGTC
>NW_006159947.1:727216-741849 GCF_000334495.1 Tupaia belangeri chinensis
TTCCTGTGAAACGGTGCTCACTTGCAGGTGGAAATCACCGGGTATTTATTTTTACAGTGGGCAGTGCAGGATGAAGGCAGGTGTATCTCAAACCTGCATAGTGGTCAGCTAAAGTGTCTAAAAATAAGACTTAACATCAAAATATCTTTCTCTTAAATTGTGATTAAAAACGACTACCTATTTATTAAGGTTATATAGGTACAAAAGAGTTAGGAAATACAAAAAAACTCTTTGAGAAACGAACAACCAACTGAAAGGTAGCATTCTGCTGCTCGGATAGAATTGTCTAACAGCACAAACTTGATATTACACCTTAACCTCTACTGGATAAAACAATAAAACAGATCATCTTCTAAGATATAATAACATTTGAAAGAAATTAATCACTGTGGATGCTAAATTAAGATTATAGAGGGGCCAGAGGTGGCATGGTGGTTAAGGCTCTGGACTCCCACATGGCCAATGAGAGTTTGGGTCCTGGACCCATTGACTTGAAATTCATGCTGGGTGCATATGCGTGCGTGCCCAAAATCTCAGGAAGAGAATGGAGAAGAAGGGACTGCAGCATGGCCATGTCTCTGGTGGGTGATTTCTCACTTCCTCTCTCACTGCCTCTGTCTCTCTGGGGAGTGTATGCACTCTGTGGCAAGACTTAAAAAAAATATATCTGAAACTGTTTGATCTACCAGTATTGATAGCCAGCAATAAATGTTTTCAATGTTTAGATAACCAACACCATAAAACTGCTCTAAAGTTGAAGAAATACAAACACAGGGAACCAGCAGTTAGTGTAATGGCTATGTCGCTGGACTCCCACGTAGTCGACCATGGTTCGTGTCCCAGACCCGGTGGCTTAAAACTCACGCCGGGCGCGTGTGCATGCGTGCCCAAGATCCCGAGAGGAGAATGGAGGAGAAGGGATTGCGGAGTGGCCATCCCCCCTGGGGGGTGATTTCTCGCATTCTGTCTCTCTGTCTCTCTGTCTGCCTGGCAAGCGCACGTGCCCTATAGCAAAAAAACCTCTAAAAAAACAAAAAAAAAAAAAGAAAGGAATACAAACACAGAGCTTGCTGGGCAGTTTTGGGAGTGGATAGAGGCAACTATTTAAACATTTTTCAACCTAGGTTACGTATAAGGTCAAAACATTACCTTGCCATTTTTGAGCATATAAAAATAAATTTTGGAATTCAAATTCAAATTCATCTCTGGTTCTCTTCATCTTAACATCTCTAAAATTTTAATCAGGAAAACATGAATACTTTCTTAACTTGCTAGAAAGTATTGTTACTATTGTTTGGAACTTTCTTAAGAGAGATGATATTCAGATGGACAATTATCCAAAACATTTATCAAGCTTAGTACCACCAGAGGCATATCATTCTGGTAGGTACTTGTACAGCGCCTCAATTTAAGCAAAAGCAGAACTGGGGAATCAAAAATGTGGTCATTTAATCTGTCTTCCTCAATGTAAAAGATGTAAAATCAAGGCCTGAAAAAGTTGCTTGTTCAAAATGACCAAGCTGGGATAAGAATGCTGGTTTTCTGTCTCCCAAGCACAGCTGTCCCCAATACCTGGTATTACGAAGAACTGAAGCTAGTGACCACAGACACCCTCAAACTCAGCCTCACATGGGTAAGTGCAAACAGTTGGCTTTGCTTCTGTTTTAGAAACGTACCCTGATAAAGTTATAATCAAAAGAAACTAAGAAGAGAAAGGTTCATTCAAAAAGATTCTTATCAGGACCAGCAGATGGCATAATGGTTCCATCTCTGACTCCCACGTAGGGAACCGTGGTTCAAGTCCCAGATCCAACAACTTAGAACTCACATCGGGCGCATGTGTGTGCATGCCTAAGAGCCCAAGAGGAGAATGGAGGAGAAAGGATTGTGGCATGGCCATCCATCCTGGGGGGTGATTTCTTGCTTTCTGTCTCTCTATCTGTCTCTATGGCAAGCATATGTGCCTTAGAGCAAAAATCTCTCTCAAAAAAAAAAAATAAATAAAAGATTCTTATTAATTTTTCTTAAGACCAAATTCTATAGGAGCATGACACAAAATGAGGTCTACTACAAAATATAGAAATATAACTACAGTAGTTACTTCAATTGCCTATAGACTTATTGCTTAAATATCAAGGTAATTCTCACTTGTTCACTTAAGTTCCATTAACTTGTGAATAATCACTTTAAGTAATGACCTGATTAAATAGATTTTGAAAAAAAAGACACCGTCCATATTTATATGTGAATTTTTACAAATAAAACTGTCCAAGGAAATGATGATAAACAACCTCTAAAATATGAAAACCATTTCTTATTCATTTCTATTAGGACTCATTTCACAGCTTTTAAGCCCAAAACCATTTTTATAAAAACCACATTCTTTAAAGGGTAACAGTGCCCATATGTTCCGAATACTAATTTGCAGCTGTCTTAAATATGAGTGAAATAAAAAAAAATGATCTAAATTCAGTCACAGAAGGAACTAAAAAGTAGGAACAAAGTCTACTTTTGTTGCTGGAAGAGTATGGCATTTCAAAAGGCATGAGGACATGGAATCTTCCATTTTCTTGTACCATTTCCCCAGAAGGATCAAAAAACCTTTGTAGCAATATCTGAGTGCATCATAAAGGGACTTATGATGAACGGGACGGAAAGACAACATCGATAGAACCCAATCCATGTATTATAGAAAATGAATAACAGGAAGTCTTCGCAGAGTTAGTGGTCCATATAAAAGAATCTGGACACATCCAGAAAGACAGTAGACTCTTCACAGTCAGTTGTGAATGTATCTATCACTTATTCTCTATGGCAAACATGAAAAAGCCCTGTTAGGTCCAATCACCGTTTTCAATGCTTATTTCAAAATCACTAGAGAGGTTTCAAATTCTTCGTTTATTCCTTATTTCCTTGGAGGAATCGCAAGGTCAATGCAGGGTAGAGAAACCATCCTCTACACTGTTTGAGCATCAGTAGCCATCTCTACCTTGATGAAAGAAGGACAGTGTCAGCAGGTATAAAGTCTTTGCCTTTTATTATAACTATATCTCCAACATTTACCTGAAAGAAAACTGGGAATTGGTTAATTACATGCATTGAAACGTAGTTACAAATAAACAGCCTGTTGGATTAAGAATACAGTAAAAATGGTTAATGGCAGACGAGAACCACTGATCTTCACAAAATGGTATAAAATGATCTAAGCGTGAAGCCATGGTGGGGAGGGATCGTTTTAAAAATAGACACCGTGTCTTCTGACCAGCGAGGTAACTCTTCTCAATAAAATGAATCTGTTCATTCTACCTACTGACATCTCAACTTCGCACCTTCTCTCTTTTTGACATAAAAATAAAAAGAAGGAATTGACCCTTTTTAAATAATTAATTTATTTTTTGAGAGGTTTCTGCTATAGGGCACATTCACTCACAGAAAAATGGAGAAAGACAGAAAGCGAGAAATCACCCCCGCAGGGCAGATGGCCACACCACAATCCCTTCTCCGCCATTCTCCTCTCGGGATCTTGGGCACGCACGCACACGCACCCGGCATGAGTTTAAGCCACCGGATCCGGGACTTGAACCGCCGTTGACTACATGGGAGTCCATAGCCATTACGCTAATTGCTGGTCCTGACCCATTGAAATCTTTACCCTCCTGAAGGAAATCTCAACATAACTGGAGAAACCACTGCATATTTGATTATTACTTCTCACGGTGACCCTAAGAGCCCTACAGTTCACAATTTAGTGGAAGAAAATTGAGTCTAAGATTCTACGTTATTTGCATGGACTCAAACCCACCTCTGTCTGGCAGGCTTGATTTTGCACATGTAGACTGAGTCAAACCACCACTGCATTTCGAATTGGAAATAAACAGCTTACTCTCTATTTTACTTCCTGTTAATGTTTTTCTGAGCAAGGCACGAAACAATATAAAGGACACACGATGGCCAGAAAGTGTTAGAAGTGACTGAAGTGACAGACTTGTCAGAGCTGTTGGCAAACAATCCGCTCCAACCGAATGACAACCTGCTGCCCTGAAGCCGCCCAGCCACTCCCATTAGACCGTACCGGCTGCCTTCTCTCTTAGTAGCCAAATGAGCCCCCAAATAAGTTTCAATGCTCAATGGAGGTTCAGAAGCCTTCTTAGGTAGAGCCTTTTTGTTCTTTTTATTTGGAGAGGTTTTTGCTATAGGGTGTGTGCGCTTGCCAGAAAGACGGAGAGAGAGAAAGCGATAAATCACTCCCCAAGGGGGATGGCCACATCGCAATCCCTTCTCCTCCATTCTCCTCTCGGGATCTTGGGCACGTGCGCACAAGCGCCCAGCTGAGTTTAAGCCACCAGGGCTGGGACTCGAACCATGGTCGGCTACATGGGAGTTCAGTGACATAGCCATTACGCTAACTGCTGGTCCCTAGCCTTTTTGTTCTTTTTCTCCCCCTACCTTTTCTTGAATTCTGAGATAACACGTTATTGGGGGATGGAGAGTACAGGGTCCTGCAAGGTGTTCACGATGAGAAATAATAGAATTTGTGGTGACTGGTCATGAGTGAGTTCTCCTTCATGGAGCAGGAAGAACAGGTTAGGCCAGGTGGTGTGAGCAGGTGTGGCGTTAGGAAGGGCAGGTGTTTTCTCATCTGTGGTTTATGTGCTGGTTACAGGAAGGGAAGCTCTAGACACTTTGACTGAAAAGTGATTGATTTCAGTTGAAACCTGAGATGTGGACTACTTGAAATGGTCAAACTGCCCGGAACCTTAGGATCAAACACTCTCATCTCTAAAAAGAGAAAAACGGGAAAGATAAGAAACTGCAGGTATAAATGTAATTTAGCCTTTAAACTAATGTGTTATGATAGTACTTTCATGGCCAGATCCTGAAATATAAATTCTTGGGCCAGCAGGTAATATAGTGGTTAAGATGCTGGAATTCCCACATGGCCGACCACAGTTAGAGTCCAAGGTCTGGCGCTTGCTTTCTCTCTCTGTGTGTCTTTCTAGGACAAAACTCATGTAAATAAATAAATAAATAAATAAATAAACTTTAAAAAATATGTGTGTGTTTATGTGCTTACATACATAAATAAATTCTCTGCCACCCTGGGACTTGAGAAAATGCGATCCAGGTTAGCATTTAAGTGTTCTTTAATCATCTCCTGTGTGTGGGGACCAGCAGTTAGTGTAATGGCTATGTCACTGGACTCCCATGTAGGCGACCGTGGTTTGAGTCCCAGACCCAGGGGCTTAAAACTCACGCTGGGCGCGTGTGGGTGCATGCCCAAGATCCCGAGAGGAGAATGGAGGAGAAGGGACTGCGGAATGGCCATCCCCCATGGGGGGTGATTTCTCGCTGTCTCTCTCTGTGTCTGTCTGGTGAGCGCATGTGCCCTATGGCAAAAACCTCTCTCAAAAAAAAAAAATCATCTCCTGTGTGTTAAAGTTTCCTCCTTAATTATACTATATGCTTCATAAAATCAGTATCCTATCTGTCTAGAATCTAACAGGAAGACTTGCCGAAAAGCCCTAATAGATTGCACTGTTTTCCAACACCTTTCTTGACTGTGAGACAAGAGGGACTTTTGATTATTAATCTGAAGAAAGCATTAACACCTTCTATGGAGTCATGTAGTCACCCCAGCAGTCTGGGAAAGACAAAGGCTCGTGAAATGTGAAGTAGTTCTTTTTACATTACCATGAAGACAGCAGGGACCCACTCTCTTTCTCCTTACGATGCCACGTTTTAGAAGAATTGCTTTTAAGACATCGCAGCTTCTCTTCTCATTTAGGTTCTGAACTCCTAAAGCTTTCCCCCTCCAGACCAATAAGGTCTTAAGAAGAGACAGTCAATATCCAAAAATGCTTCAGTCACATATTCCAGTGGAAGGAAAACCATGAAAAGGCAGGTTTCGCCCCGGGAGTGCTGAAGCTAAGGAAATAGCTAAGGGCTTTAGTCCACTATCTTCAGCCTTCTAATGTCAAAGGCGTTAGCTACTATGATTGAGAATTATACAAAACGCTAAGAGTACCAAACGGTAATAAAGCATTTAAAAATCAAACTGTCAGGACCAGCAGATGGTATAATGGTTATGTTGCTGGACTTCCATGCAGTTGACAGTGGTTCAAGAACTGGACTGGGCGATTTAAAACTCATGCTCGGCGCCTGTGCGTGCATGCCCAAGATCCCGAGAGGAGAATAGAGGAGAAGGAATTGCAGCAAGGCCATCCCCTTTGGGGGGTGATTTCTCACTTTCTGTCTCTCTGGCTCTCTCTGTCTCTTTGGTAAGTGTATGTGCCCTAGAGCAAAAATCTCTCTCTCTCTCTCAAAAAAAAAAAATTAAACTGTCCAATTCTAGGTCCCATAAGTTCATTAAGGGATTTTTGGAGCTACCAAGTCTTCAGCCAAAGAAACAGATTTTGTGGTAGAACATCATGCACTAAAGCAGATTTACAGACAGACTTTTATGTATGCCTACACCCGCCATGCTCTGCTTTCTCACTCAGCCAGAAGAATGCACAGATTTAAGATTCTCTGCCTAAACCCTCCACCTGTGTATATATCTCAAAAACCTATTAACAGTCTCAGCTGCACCTCAGTGCAAAGAACCTGCCATTAAGTAAGGCAGCGGAAGCCAACTGCTGGCATTTCAGACTGGAGATGCAGGTCTTCGTGGAGCCCTTTGTGAGTGCAATATTTTCTTCTAAAATGAAGTGTCTGCAACGTAACCTTTTGCGACAGGGAAAGGCTTCAGAATAGTAACTGGAGAGAGGAACTAGCTGGAAAGAGGAGCTCTCAGTGTCTAAAGCTGCAGTTGCCCATCTGTGGGTGACCAGATGTCTGCTGTGTAACTTTGGAGGTCCTTGGAGAACCATGAAGCAGCAACCGCAGTAACCACACATTCAGAAAGGCAGACAAAGCAAGAACCCTGAATTAAAGGCCATTTGCACTGAGGTTTATCTTATTACTTCGGCATGCGGATGACACTCTCGGTTTTGGTGTATTGATTTTATCTTTAATCGCACAAATTATTGTATAGGTGAAGACAAGATGTGCTCCACAGCCTGCTTAAGCCAACCAGGGAGCCTCCTTTAGTGCTGGCCCCAGACCCGTTCAATAAGCCATGTTTACATAATTGGCATCTTGGCATACACAGTCCTGCCCTTTCAGCTATTCACATATTTTATGACAGAGGAACCGCTTGTTGCTATGAGTGCACTGCTTGGCCCACACATTCAAGAACTATCTGTTGAATGAATAGTATGAATTGTGTGTGTGTATGCGTGTGTGTGCGTGTGTGTGTGTTTGTGTGTGTATATATGCTTTTAGACCAAGCCTTCTATTTTGAGATCTTCCTGCTTCAGCCCCCTGAGTAGCTGGGACTACAGGCATGTGCCACCGTGCCTGTTTTTCAGGATGGGTGGGGAACCGAACCCAGATCTCCCCAATAGCCTCAGCTTGCTGAGCAGCATCCAGCCTGCACAAACACAGGTAGGCCAGTCTACATTCTGTCTGGTTGTCACGGAAGGTGACATGATAGCTTTCACTACTCATAAAACATATGACTGTAGAACGTCGTCATCTACTTAGAAAAAGCTTTCCCTATCGGATGTTCACTTTTCACTATAACAGGGCACAACTAATACTTTTATACGCGTAGAAGTTTTCTCCCACTTTATGATTATTTTCTCGGGATAAAGTCTCAGCATGCCCTTTTCATGGTTCTTAATACGTGTGAACAGCCAAACTGCTACTCCACAATGGCATGCAGAGGAAATAGTCCTAAAAATTAAAGTCTTAAAATACAAGTAAGTTTTTATTTATTGAGTAGATAACAAGTGAGACTTCAGTGTTAGTGAACTTGCAACTCTCATTATTAGGTTGCATATTATCCTGAATTTAGCTGCTTATGCTACTTCTTCTAGCTTGTTATCAGTTTATATTTCTTATTTTTGTAACAATGATCTTAATATTTTGTCATACTTGTTTTCTTTTAAGAATTATTTTATTTAAATTTATTTAGTTTTTTATTTTAATTTAACCAAATAGAGAGAGAGAGAGAAAGTGAGAAAGCAAACTGCCAGGTCCAGGACTCAAACCGTGGTAGGCCATGAGGGAGTCCAGTGCCCTTAACCACTATGCCAACTGCCGGCCCCTATTTGGTCATATTTGGTGCAAATATTTTATTTAGCCTACCTAACTTTATATGTGGTAATCTTTTTGTGTATGAGTTTTAAAACTTATGTAGTCAAATTCTATAGATCTCAACATTCTTTTCCAAATACTTATGAAAGTCTTTATTTGTATGTTGTTAAAAAATGTTTTAACACATAAATCTTTCAGCCAGTAAGAAATTATTTTAGCATTGCTGTGACTTATACATAAAATATTCAAGCATTATTTCTTGAAACTGCTAACCTATGATAGCATGATTAGCCCTACCAACTATTTGTCTCTTTTATCAAATATTGAACGAGCTTTATTTCAGAGTATTGTATTCTCTTCTAAGTATTCCAACTTATTACATGCTGTTCTATTCATCAGTCTATTTATATAACAGATCTACACTATTCTAATAACTTTTTGTTTCCATTTTACTCACATAGTTAATACTTACACATTGTTACTCATTGTTCCACGATACTATATATATATATTTTTTTTTTAGAGAGTTTTCTGCTACAGGGCGCGTGTGCTCGCCAGAAAGACAGAGACAGACAGAGAGACAGAAAGCGAGAAATCACCCCCCAGGGGGGATGGCTACGCCGCAATCCCTTCTCCTCCATTCTCCTCTCAGGATCTTGGGCACACACGCACATGCGCCCGCGTGAGTTTTAAGCCACCGGGTCCAGGACTCGAACCGCAGTCGACTATGTGGGAGTCCAGCGACATAGCCATTACGCCAACTGCTGGTCCCTTCAAGTGTTCATTCTTGAATATCAGATCAATCATTTTAGTCAACTTTTGAGAAAAAAAATAATTCCCCTGGGATTATATTACACGCATAGCTGGGAAATGATACTTTAATTTTTCTAAGACTATGACATATTTGAACATGTATGGGAATCTTTGACACCTAGAAGTTTTAATGCTTTCTTGACAAAAGTCACATACAACATTTAAGTTTCTTTGTAAGCATCTCACACATAACTGGGAATGAGTCCCCTTTTTCACTGTTTTCTTTTTTTTTCTTAGAGAGATTTTTTTTTTTTTTGCTATAGGGCACATGCACTCACCAGAGAGACACACAGAGAGAAATAGACAGACAGAAGTGAGAAATCACCCAACCCCAGGCGGGATGGCCCCATTGTAATCTCTTCTCCTCCATTCTCCCCTTGGGATTTTGGACAAGGCGGCCCATGTGCTCGCCTTGAGTTTTAAGCCACTGGGTCCAGGACTCAAACCACGGTCAACTGCATGGCAGTCCAGTGACGTAACCATTACACCATCTGCTGGTCCCCAATATATTTTCTAACCTGATATTGCCAATACAAATATGGTGTACATTTTTGAATATTTATCTTGAGTTCTTCACTAAAAGAACTTTTACTAATTTTAATGAATTATTCTATTATAATTATTATTAACTATCTTCCTTAGTTCGGTGGGATGACTTCTGGCAACACTTAAAATGTTATCCCTCTCCATCTCAGAATGGAAGACCCAGGTTAAGTGTGGCCCTGGTTTCCAAAACAACCAAAAATGCTAGAATGGGTAATCATAGTGATTTAATTTTTTATCTGTCAAAAATTGAAAAAGAGTTAAAATAATCCAGGCAGATTAGTGCAATGTTGAAATAATGATTGTCTATTAGAAAAATAAGATATCTAAAGGTTAATCTTGGAGTGAAGTTGTAGTTTTCTCCTGATTTTATGACTCTTTAATTTTTTGGGCAAAGTGGTCTAAGTAAGAAGAAATTGATACATCAATGAGTTATGATGTGAGTTTAAAATAACTACGCTGACAACCCTAGTACACAAAATACATTTATAATAAAATTCAATTTCTCATACTTGATATTCTACCTGTCTTCTCTCTAAAGTGTTTAACTCTGTTAGTGCTAGATAGGAACATAAAAGAAACTTATTTTGATAGTGTTTCTAAGCTTTTATTTTTCAAATTTTGTTCTCCCACAAAACAGACGAGTATCGTGAGAACAAACGAAGCAAGATCGAGGTATTTTCCTCTTTGTTACTCTTATGTCAAAGGCCGAAGAAGAGAGAGGGTGCATTTTCAACAACCCAGAAGAGGAGATGTCAGTCTGGTCTAGCCTCTGATTGGAAAGCAACAAAAATGCAATTAATTTTTGACTGAGAGGGGCCCTGTTCTCTGCAGAGATGCAAAGCATCCACGGGCACGGCTGGGAATAATGACGGGCATGGGAGCTATTGTCCTAGCAGGAGACTGCCCTGTAAGATGAACCGTCTAGTGTCGAGGCAGTCCCCTGGGTACAGTGGCTGGCTTCCAGGAAGGCTTTTACCACGTTACAAAGTTATGCACTTGCAGATGACCAGAGGGTAAATCTTTAAGAATTCAGCAAGTACACTAACAAGTGCTTACCTTTTGAAAGCTGGCGCTGGAAAGAACGCACACCTGGATAATACTTATTAAATTAAGCCTCGACTCACTAGCTACCTGCAAGAGGTCCATGAATAAACTAACCTCTCCTGTTATGGAACTGACTTCCAGTTCAATAGAAGATGTTTATATATTGTAAGACTTGTTTCTCCCCCAAAGAACTCAGCAATATGCAATTGTGATTAGTCTCAAATGTGAATTTGAGGTAAAATACGTAAACGTTTAACAGCAGAATTCTAGCTTTTCTTTTTACTAGGACAGATGATTAAAGCACAAAAGTACAACACAAAACAGTTCGCAGTGAAATAAAATCTATGGAAACAGTATCAAAATATCCTATGAAAGGAACAAAAAGTTCTGGATGTTGCTATTCAAAATAATAGCCTTTCTATAATATTGCAATTATAGTAAAAGGCCATGACTTAACTGAAGACTCCTTGCATATCTGCAACATTGATTACAAAATAGCTTTCAGATTAGTGGAATTCGTGTTATTTGCTTATATAAAAATTACATCTACTAGAGCACATCTATGTATCTCTTCCCCTGAAACAAAATAAAAATCAATGCCTACCTTTTCCCAGTGAACAATTTCCCAAGCACCATTTCTCAGAACTAGAAAGAGAGAAAGTGACATTTTTAGGAACAGTTTTTTACTTCCTATGAAGACGTACTTTATTTCCGTACAAAGTGAAGAAATGACCAGTTAACATGACAGCATCAAACAAAACAACTTTTATAGGTTTAAAAACTAATTATGGGGACCAGCAGTTGGCGTAATGGCTATGTCGCTGGACTCCCACGTAGTCGACCGCAGTTTGCGTCCTGGACCCGGTGGCTTGAACTCACGCAGGGAGCGTGTGTGTGCGTACCCAAGATCCCGAGAGGAGAATGGAGGAGAAGGGATTGCGATTGAACATGGAGTACTCGGGGCTTGAAGCTCAGAGAAAAAGCCATGGATTTAGCTGCTACCTCTAACTGTGCCTAGCAGAATCTTCCTCAAAATTACAAGGAATAGAAATTAAATGAGCACATGCTTCATTTTAATAAGAATTCAACAAAGAACGCTGTTCCAATCAACTATACCCAAAATTAACCAAAGCAGAAAGACTGGGCTATAAATCTGCGTTCATTTGACTTAGAAAAAAGATTGTTCAATAGCATCTAGAGTTCTTTTTTTTTCCATTTATTTCCTTCTAATCCTAAATCCTATTAAACAGTCACCCAATTGCAAATACTTAGGTTTTGTTTGTTTTCTACAGAAATCAGGTTCAGTACCACTAAAGTCAAGTGATAAGACAAGAAAATGAAAAGGTCAGTTTAGACATGATGACTGAGTGCTGGGGATGTATGGTCCAACATGGTGATGGCAGCTAATGATAGAATATTGGGTTGTTGCGGGACCAGGAGGTAACGTAATGGCTATGTCACTGGACTCCCATGTAGTCGACCGCGGTTTGAGTCCCAGACCCGGTGGCTTAAACTCACACTGGGCACGTGTGCGTGCGTGCCCAAGATTCCAAAAGGAGAATGGAGGAGAAGGGATTGCGATGTGGCCATCCCCCCTGGGGATTGATTTCCCGCTTTCTATCTCTCTGTCTCTCTCTGTCTTTCTGCTGAGTGCATGCGCCCTACAGGGAAAAACCTCTCAAAAAAAAAAAAATATTGGGTTGTTGGAAAAGTTACAGCGTATTTTTCTACATTTTTCTATGCAAAAAGATGTCATGACTTTTCTGATAACTCAGTACATTAGATAGCTGGTCCTTTGTATCTGCAGGTTCGACATCCACCGACCAGCCCACCTGAGATGGAAAACGTCGTGTTGCTGAGACGCTCCATAGTTAGTTTACAATCACTGCATCCGTACTGAACAGGAGAGATTTCCTTTCCTTATTCCCTAAAGAACACAGTGTAACTACTCTTTTTTCTTTTTTTTCTTTTTTTCTTTTCTTTTTTTTTGAAAGGTCCTTCACTATAGGGCGCGTGCGCTCGCCAGACAGACAGAGAGAGACAGAGAGACAGAAAGCAAGAAATCATCCCCCAGAGGGGATGGCCACGCCGCAATCCCTTCTCCTCCATTCTCCTCTTGGGATCTTGGGCACGCACGCACACGCGCCCGGCGTGGGTTTTAAGCCACCGGGTCTGGGATGTGAACCGCGGTCGACTACGTGGGAGTCCAGCGACATAGTCATTACGCTAACTGCTGGTTCCCACAGTGTAACTACTCTTTACAACACAAGTACAGCTTAGTAGATATTACATATTGTGAGTCATCTAGACATGATCCAAAGCACATGGGAGGAGTTACATGCAAATGCTCCTCTATTTTACATAAGGGACGAGAGCACCTGCAGATTTTGGTACCTGAGGTCCTGGAACCGAACACCTGCAGATACTAAGGGATGAATGTACACTCAACAACTGCTGACAGAGTAGTTCTTAAATGTTCTTGCCACAGGAAAAAATGCGTACGGGAGGTGACCGATAGGTTGATTAGCTTGATTTAATCATTTCACAACATACAGCTATGTCAACATCTCTCATTATATACATAAATGTAACTGTACGTATCCAAAAATGACAGCAATGATTATAACATAGTAAATAATATAAAAGATCTATGAGCAAAAAAGAAAGAAAAACAATGACTACATCAGGCTCATCTGAGGGGCTCAGAAGGTCAGGCAATTTGGGGTTCAATTCCCCCATGGTGACAAGTGGCTGGGATAGAGCAGCAGCCACCTCTTTAAATGGGGCTCACTGGTTCCCCCTGTTTGGGGTCCTCATCTGGCCCATGATCACAGGGTTTTCTTTTTCAACCTAAGTATAACTTACAACAAAATGAACAAATTTGAACTGTCCTTTAATGAGTTCTGAGAACTACAAACACTTTCGCAAGTCCCACTCAGAACAAGACCCAGAACTCCAGAAAGATCCTTTATGCTCCTTTGCAAGCCATCCCTTTGCCCCAAAGACAAGTATATATTAGTCACTACAGAGTCATCCGAGCTCACATGCAGGAATCATACCTTATGTATGTATTTTTGTATTGCCCTTTCTTTTTTTTTTGGGGGGGGGAGGTTTTCGCTATAGGGCGTGTGCGCTTGCCAGACAGACAGAGAAAGACATAGAGACAGAAAGTGAGAAATCACCCCCCAGGGGGGATGGTCACGCCGCAATCCCTTCTCCTCCATTCTCCTCTAGGGATCGTGGGCATGCACGCACACGCGCCCGGCGTGAGTTTTAAGCCACCGGGTCCGGGACGCGAACCGCGGTCGACTATGTGGGAGTCCAGCGACATAGCCATTATGCCAACTGCTGGTTCCCATGTATTGCCCTTTCAATCAGCACATCTGACATCCTCTTAAAAGGTTTTTCTTTCCTGCTTTAAACTGACATAGAACTATGAGAAGCAATTTCTGGACTCCATATTTATTCCAATCGTTTATCTTCACAATACTATACACCATCTTGGTTATCAGCACTATAACTATGTAAGTCTTGAAATTAGATAGTGTAAGCACTCCAACTTTTGTCTTTTTTCAATATTATTTTGGCTCTTCTAGATCCTTTGCATTCCCATATTTTTTTTCTTTATTTTTGTTTTGAGCAATGTTTCTTTCTAAGAATAATTTTATCTAACTTATCTATTTATTTTTAATTTTATCAGAGAGAGACAGGGTGAGAACAAGGCAGGGGGCTGGGGAGGACAGTGAGAAAGCAAGCCGCCAGGTCTAGGACTTGAACCATGGTCAGTCATGTTGGAATCCAGCGCCCTTAACCACCACGCCACCTGCTAGCCCCTCCAAATTTTCTATTCAAACTGTTAATTCTTAAAGTAACACATATACACACACCACTCCTGGAGTTTGACTTGAGGCTCAAATCTTTCAATTCATAGAGTAGCTATAATCTCTCCATTTGTCTACCATAATTTCTCTTAGGTAGGTTTTGTAGTTTTCAGTGAATGAGTATTTTATAAAGTTTGTTTATTGATATCTGATGTTTTCTCTGAATATTATAAGTGATATTTTCTATCCTTTTTTTTTTTTTTTTTTGAG
>NW_006159947.1:741894-750306 GCF_000334495.1 Tupaia belangeri chinensis
ATCCTTTTTTTTTTTTTTTTTTGAGAGGTTTTTGCTTTAGGGCACATGAGCTTGCCAGAAAGACAGAGAGAGGCAGAGAGGAAGAAAGCAAGAAATCATCCTCCAGGGGGGATGGCCACATCGCAATCCCTTCTCCTCCATTCTCCTCTCGGGATCTTGGGCACGCACGCACATGCGCCTGGTGTGAGTTTAAGCCACCGAGTCTGGGACTTTAACCATGGTAGACTACATAGGAGTCCAGCGACATAGCCATTATGCCAACTGCTGGTCCCTCTATTCCATTTTCTACCAGTCATCGGTAGTACATAAAAAGCCACTATATACAGTGATAGTATCATCCTGTAACTTTATTAATTCACTTATAAGTTTAGGTATAGTTTTTAAATTATTGTTTTGTAGCAATACTTCCTTTTGCTTTTAGGTTTGGTATAGGGCATGTGTGTTTCTCAGAGACAGCGGAAGAGAAGGAAAGTGAGAGAGTAACCCCTAGGGAAGATGGCCATGCTGAAATCATTCTCCTCTCTGGATTTGGGGCACACATGCACATGTACTCAGTGTGTTTTTGCTTTTCAAGCCGCTGGGTCCAGGATTCGAACCATGTGGTTGCTCAGGTAGGATCCAGTGCCTAACCACCACACAACCCACTGACCCTTAATTTCTGTCAACAATGCTACACTACGATTTCTAGCCATTTTATTACGCTCATCTGCCTCACTGTTAATCTATTTTTAAGCTCTTCTGAAGTCTTTGAAATAATTTTCATGACTAAAAATGTCTTAAGCATCTTAGATTTCTGCCAATATTTTTTATTCTCCTACACCATCACCAACACCAGGACGCCTAGTTCAAACATCTCCCAACTCAAGGTCTATATTAGCCTCACCACTTGTTTCCTGCATTGATTCTTGGTCCCTTTTCAATTTAATTGCCATGGTATAGATATAATGACTCTCTCTTTCTCTCTCCCCCTGTTTCTCTCTCTCCCTATGGATATATACGTGTATGTATATGGAATTTTACATATACATAATTATTACATATTAATCTATATGCACACTCGTACACGTCCACACACACAAGATTAGATTACTCCGAGCTCAAAACGCTTCAGTCAGTCCCCCAGGATCCTGAAGCAAGTCCAAACACCCACAAGGCTAACACAAAGCTGATACTGCCTGCTGCAACCTCATCCCTGCACCCGCTGCAACCTCATCCCTGCACCCGCTGCACCCATGGGGAAAGCACCTGCGCTCCCACCGCACTTCCTGTGCACACGTTCCTGTGAATAGAACACGCTTTCCCTCCATCCTCCCGTTCACTTCTACTGATCTCCTCGATCTTAGCTTCCACACCGAATTCTCGGGGGACACTTCACTGATACTCAGTCCTTCACCCCAGCCCCAATTCTTTTTTTTTTTTTTTTGAGATGTTTTTACTACAGGGTGCGTGCGCTTGCCAGACAGACAGAGAGAGACAGAGAGATAGAAAGCGAGAAATCACCCCCCAGGGGGCGTGGCCACACTGCAATCCCTTCTCCTCTCAGGATCTGGGGCATGCATGCACACGCTCCCGGCGTGAGTTTAAGTCACTGGGTCCGGGACTCGAACTGCGGTCGACTACATGGGAGTCCAGCAACATAGCTATTATGCTAACTGCTGGTCCCAACCCCAATTCTAAATGAGCTCCCTGCCCTTTTCTCTTTGAGCTCTTATCACAGTTTTACTATGTATTTAGCTAACAGAGAATGAGTTAAGGGCTTCCCCTGCCCCACCATAAAACCCAAGACAACTGGAAACTGCTCTGTTGTTTTCACTGATTCTTCCCAGAGTTGGACACAGTGACACAAAGGTGCTAGGTACTTGCTGGATGGCATGCTGGCTCCACAAATATTCCTGTGTGTTTAAGACTATATGAAACAGGAGTAGACTAAAGATACAAACCCCCTCTCTAGCAGATAAGTTAAAAACAATATACACATTGGTACCAGCTGATGGTGTAGCAGTTATGTTGCTGAACTCCCATGTAGTCAACCGCAGTTTGAGTCCTGGACCCAATGCCTTAAACTCACGCCGGGCGTGTGTGTGTGCGTGCCCAAGATTCCAAGAGGAGAATGGAGGAGAAGGGATTGCGGCATGGCCATCCCCCCTGGGGAGTGATTTCTCACTTTCTGTCTGTCTCTCTGTCTCTCTCTGTCCAGCAGGAGCATCTGGAAACAGTTACGTAAACATCAGAAACACTAACTGGAGCTGCTCACTGAGGTTTTCAGGGCCACTCCTCCCAGCTCTGTAATGGAAACTATCCTTCCTTGAAGTGCTGCCACTTCCCAGCTGTTTGTTAGTTCACACCTAAAAATAGCCCTGGCCCACTCTACTGGACTCCATGTAACACGATGGAAGCGTCACAACAGGCGTCTCCGCCTGATGGACCACGCTTGGAAGCCTGACACCACGAAGGATGTGGAGGGAGCTGGTGGGCCTATGAAGGAAAACCACCGAGAAGGGCCCTGCATACCCGCGAACCTTCTCCACCTTCTGCACTGGCTCTTCCTCCCACACACACACCTCGCTCTGCTCACTTGTCCCTGAGCATGTGAACCTGTTTACCTTTTTTACCCAAATGATTTTCACAGACCTTTGCCTCCACCTAATGTATTCTCCCCTGCTCGTGTTGCGCACTGCCCACCTAAACATTTCCTTCTAATCTGTCACTGAAGAGATACTGGAAAACGTGGCCTGCTACAAAAACGTGTGTGTCCACAAAACGTCTAAACACACACGCAGTCGGGTTTTCTATCAAGCTACAAAACCGCAATCAGCAGAGTAACAGCTGGCATTCCCTCCGTCTCCCCGTCACTTTCTCAGAGTAAGGAGGGCTAACACATTCTTGCACACCTTTCTCTAGACAGACTCACACCTACCTGCATTCTTTCTTCTCTTTTTAAAACTGATCTCTCTTCAACTTGTTTTTCCACTTAACACACCCTAAATAGTTTAAGGATGAAGCAAGACTTGCATTTGGTTTTTGGAAAAGACTCCCTTGTCTGGGTGTGTCAATTACAAGGGGTTGACTAATTGTAGAGATTCCTAAGATTCCACAGGGTATAATTACAAAGGCTTTAATCAAGGTAAAAGATATGGCCCTGCTGGAAAATGAAAGCACAGACAAGCCCCAAGGCCTACAGGACCCCAGACACAGGTCATGGCTCCTTCCCCAGGACAAGGATTCTGAACCTCTCTGAAATGTACCAGAAAACGCTTGGGCAGAAGTTTCCAGCAAGCTCTTTTATACCTAGCCAACTAGTCCAGTCAAACAGAGCGACTGTTAAACCAGGTTAACCACCCATCAAACGCATCCTTAAACTAAGTAGAAAAGCTCCTTGTGATTGTCTCCTGAGGATTTTCAAACAATGGCACATTATAAATGACCAGCTTGTCCACCTTGTCCTCTCTTGGCTAAGGTTAGTGTCACACCTCCCGGTAGTGCAGAGAAATGGCAGGGCTGTCGCACTCCAGCTGCCAAGCAATGTGCTTGTACACAACAGTGTATCATTGTGTGTTCAAGGCTTCTCTTCTCAGTGGCACGTTTTCCCCCATAAACGCCAATGCAATATATTCACATGATCGTACCCCATAAGAGAGAACCCTAAAAACATCATTACTGTCTTCAGGGCATCTGCGTTTGTACTTCTGTCCAACATAACGGTATTACTCCCCTGAGAATCTACAGGGATCCACACTCTCACCAGCAAGGCATGAAGCCCCCCTCATGTGCAACTGAGACAAACACACCCTGTTATCATTCACTTGATTTTTGCCAATTTGATGAGTACTTAGTATTTACGGTGAAGCCTGCAGTGGCCTAGATTAATGGAGGGGTAGATTACCTTTACATCCAGACCCTGAGTTAAATCCCTAACTAGACAGAGGAACATGTCTTCAAACGTGTTCTAGAACTTGTGATTCAACACTCACTCCACAGACACATAGCAGCTGCCTCACCTAGAGGCTTGTTAGCAATAATACACTGGGGTGGCAGGTGGCATGGTAGTTAAGGAATCAGACGTCCACATGGCAAACTATAGTTCGAATCGCAAATCCAGCAACTTGAAAATCATGCCAGGCCCGTGTGCGTGAATACCCAGAATCCCAAGAAGAGAATAGAGGAGAAGGGACTGTGGCATAACCATCCCCCTGGGGGGACATTTCTCACTTTCCCTTTCTCTCTCTCTGTCTCTCTCTGGTGAGGGCATGCACCTTAAGGCAAAAACCTAAAAAAGAAATAAAAAGAAAGGAGGACATATTTCTACTCTTCCCCCCATTTATTTCACTAGTCAAGTACAAAACAAGAACACCGAAACGAGAGAAGGAAGACTCAGTTCCTGCAAACTTGAGGCTAGAGTATTAGAATAGAGTAACACAGAAGTCAGCCTAAGTTAAAACTCAGTTCACAACAGGACCAGCAGGGGGTGTATGGATACGTCACTGTACTCCCACGTAGTTGACCTCCAGTTCAAGTCCCGGACCCAGAGGCTTGAAACTCACTCCAGGAGTGTTTATGTGTGTGCCCGGAGGAGACTGAAGGAGAAGGGTCTGTGGCATGGCCATCCCCCCTAGGGAGGTGATTTCTTGCTTTCTCTCCGTCTCTCCGGTGAGCACGCACACCCTATAGCAAAAATCTCTCTCTCTCAAAAAAAAAAAAAAAAAATCAGCTCACAACATACACAAAGTTTCTGTACAAATCAAGACTTGGACAGTGGCCGAGGATAAAAGTTAATCATGTAATTCATTGTTGTCTTTCTGTTTTGAACTGGTTCCTAAACACTCAATCTTTAGAACAATGAAAATAAACACCACGTGTACTATGCTAGCTGCTTGTGACTGAAATAGCAACCTAGTTATTTTTAACCACTGGCCTCCCCTGACCCAGCTCCCAGTAGGTGCAGAGAAGCAAGAAACCATGCTGGGTCCTTTGCTGAGCAATTAGCGCTCTTGGGCCAAAAGCCACTGGTCCTCCATTCTGCTTCTAACTGAGGAGTTCGAGAAGGGGAGCATGATCAAGAGGGTCACTGGTGCCTGGTGAAGAGGAGGGAGAGCAGCAAGAACTGTCTGAATGGGGACCAGCAGTTGGCGTAATGGCTATGTCGCTGGACTCTGCAGTTCGAGTCCCGGACCCGGTGGCTTAAAACTCACGCCGGGCGCGTGTGCGTGCGTGCCCAAGATCCTGAGAGGAGAATGGAGGAGAAGGGACTGCAGTGTGGCCATCCCCCCGGGGGGTGATTTCTCGCTTTCTGTCTCTCTGGAGAGCACACACACCCTATAGCAAAAAAACTCTCCAAAAAAAGAAAGAGAAAAAAAAAGAACTGTTGGAATGTCCTGTCTTGGTGTTCTTTTGAATGCAAAACTGTGAGTGGCCAAGGGGCATGGCAGTTAAGTGAGTTCAGTCCCAAATGACTGATTACACAGTTTGAATCCTGGTCCCGGTAGCTTGGCAAACATGCTGGGTGCATGTGCATGCATGTCCAAAATCCTCAACAGTCCCGGACCCGGTGGCTTAAAACTCACGCCGGGCGCGTGTGCGTGCGTGCCCAAGATCCTGAGAGGAGAATGGAGGAGAAGGGACTGCAGTGTGGCCATCCCCCCGGGGGGTGATTTCTCGCTTTCTGTCTCTCTGGAGAGCACACACACCCTATAGCAAAAAAACTCTCCAAAAAAAGAAAGAGAAAAAAAAAGAACTGTTGGAATGTCCTGTCTTGGTGTTCTTTTGAATGCAAAACTGTGAGTGGCCAAGGGGCATGGCAGTTAAGTGAGTTCAGTCCCAAATGACTGATTACACAGTTTGAATCCTGGTCCCGGTAGCTTGGCAAACATGCTGGGTGCATGTGCATGCATGTCCAAAATCCTCAACAGGATAGAGAAATGAAGGAGAAGGGACTGCCATGTAACTATGACCCATTGGGGGTGGCTCTCTCCCTCCCTTTCTCCCCCTCTCTCTGTCTGTGGAGTGAGTGCATGTGCCTTTGGTAAAACAAAATCAAAATGCAAAACTCCTCCACCTCGCCCTTCTTCCACCCAAACACACCTGCTGTAGTTTGCACACCGCCTACTTAGTCTGCCATTCTGCATGTGTTAAACAAATACCTCCGATGTGACCTGTTTTTACTCAGCAGGTTACTAACAGAGTTAACAGCTTTGTTGTGATGAATTTCTTTTTTGAAATGAAAACATTCTGTTAATGTACCTGGGGAATTTCTCAGTGAAAGGCCCTGGGGAGGAGGGGCTGTCTTGGGACCCAATCAGGTGCTGCACAGGTGTGGTGCTCATTTGCATTCTGCAGAAGCAGGTGACCCACCAAGGCGGGCAAAATGGTTTGTCACAAGCCCATTCCTGAGTCAGGGGTGCTATGCCTGGGCACCAAGTCATCTCCTTTTTTTTTCCTTTTTTAAGAGGTTTTTGATTTAGGGCACATGCGCTTGCCAGAGAGAGAAACAGAGACAGTGAGAGGGAAAGCCAGAAATCACCTCCCAGGGGGTGACAACACTGTAATCCCTTCCCTTCCATTCTCCTCCTGGGATTTTGGGCACGCATCTGGCATGAGTTTCAAGTCACTGGACTCGAACCATGGTCAGCAACATAACCGATATGCCATCTGATGGCCTTACAAGTCATTTCTTTCTTTTTTTTTTTTCCTTTCTTTTTTTTTCAAGAGAGAGATTTTTGCTATAGGGTGCATGCACTTGCCAGAGAGACAGAGACAGACAGAGAGACAGAAAGCGAGAAATCACTTCCCAGGGGGAATGGCCACACCGCAATCCCTTCTCCTCCATTCTCCTCTCGGGATCTGGGGCACGCACGCACACACGCCCGGCGTGAGTTTAAGCCGCCGGGTCCGGGACTCCAACCGCGGTCGACTAAGTGGGAGCCCAGCGACTTAGCCATTACACTAACTGCTGGTCCCGCAAGTCGTTTCTTAAGTGCAGTAACAAGAAGCAAGTCATTCCACATGACAGTGGGAACTGCTAGTGTCACAGAGGACAGTAAAAAAAACACACACACAGAGAAAGTAGTTCCCTCCCATTTCTTCCTGGGAGTCAGCACTTAAAAGGAACTTTAGGTCGTTAAGAAGGCTAGTGTATAGCTGAGAATGCAGTTTTGAGGGACCAGCAGTTAGCATAATGGCTATGTTGCTGGACTCCCACGTAGTCGACCGCGGTTCGAGTACTGGACCCAGTGGCTTAAACTCAAGCCGAGTGCATGTGCTTGCATGCCCAAGATCCCAAGAGGAGAATGGAGGAGAAGGGATTGCGGCATGGCCATCCCCCCTGGGTGGTGATTTCTCGCTTTCTGTCTCTCTGTCTCTCTCTGCCTTTCTGGCGAGCGCACGCACCCTATAGCAAAACCCTCTCCAAAAAAAAAAAAAAAGAATACAGTTTTGACCTGGGCAAAGAAAGGTGAGTACACCTGTAGTAGGGCATTAATTGATTCCTGACGTAAACCCTTTCCTCCAGGGACCATTTCAAGGTAGAAGCTCACTGTGCTATAAAGCGACACCACACAGACTCTAGTGTAAACTTGCCTGCAAAGATCCAATGACATCCCCGTGTGCTTGGCAGGACCATCAGCGTCTATTGACACAAAAGACAAACTCCACGAATTCCCCTCGGGACCATATTATTTATGCTGGTGTCCAATTAGCTGAAACTACTATGAACTCACTTTTAACACTGGTCTTCAAAGTGTGAACCCACACCAGCAGGTCCAGCCTCACTAATTTGTTCAAATCGAAATTCAGGCCCCAGGCCAGGCCTTCAGATCTCCAGGTGTGAGTCCCAATAATGTGTGTTTGAACAGGCCCTCCAGGGAATCCTGATGCCCAACCAAGCAAGTCTGGGGACCAAAGACACCTCCGAAAACAGGGGTGAGGTGATGTGACCAGAGCACAAGGGTCAGCTCCCCCTTCTCGAAATGCTCCCTCACATTCCTGTGCACAGATGCACGAATCATTCACTTTTTCCTGCGTTTGGCTGAGAAATTCCTTGGGGAAAAAAAAAAAGAAAAAAATATTATTTTTCTCGTGCTTCACCAATCATTCCACAATTCCTTACAATCAGGCTTCTGTTGGCGCGGTTCGATAACCACTCTCCGGTCAAGAACTGGAACTCACTCCAGGGACCAGCAGTTAGCGTAATGGCTATGTCGCTGGACTCCCACGTAGTCAACCACAGTTCGAGTCCCGGACCTGGTGACTTAAAACTCACGCCGGGTACTTGTGTGTGTGCGTGCCCAAGATCCCGAGAGGAGAATGGAGGAGAAGGGACTGTGGTGTGGCCATCCTCCCTGGGGATGATTTCTCGCTTTCTGTCTCTGTCTTTCTGGTGAGCGCATGCGCCCTATAGCAAAAACCTCTCAAAAAAAA
>NW_006159947.1:751227-782960 GCF_000334495.1 Tupaia belangeri chinensis
CCCTATAGCAAAAACCTCTCAAAAAAAAAAAAAAAAAAAATCCTGCAACTTCAGTTTAGAACGATTCATAACTTTTACATTTCGAATGATGGATGTAGTGGAGGGTCTCAGCCATGGTCCTCTCTACTCTGGTGTTTGAGTGATGGGGTTCCCCCTCTTCACCAAGTCCAGTTCAATCTATCCACAGTGGGTTTTCATATTCTTATTGACAGCCACCCTAGTCTGCCTCCCTAATTAAAAACCAAACAAAACAAATCTGTCTTCCTGTGCTGTGTCCCCTCCCAAACCTCCACATACAGATGCCAAAGTTTTCTTTTAAAAAATACAGCTGGGAACCTAGCCACATCCTTCATTAATCTCCACCTCGTGTGTTATCCTGGTTCTCAAGAGCCTCCTACTTACGACCTTAACTTGCCTTCCTGCCTCGACCCCCATCACTACCTGACATGTATCCTGTGCTTGAGCCAAAACAGACCTACATGCTGGGCCCAGAATACACCCCTGTCTCTCGTCTCTCACTTCCTCAGTAATCCTCTTCATAATTTCCTGCTGGGCCACCCACAGCCACCAAGGGCCTCCTGCTTCCCAAATTCCATTCACCCCTCCTAAACTCTCAAATGGTGTTCCAGAATCCCATTACTTTTTTTTTTTTAAACCTTGTGTAAAGATATCAGTCAACATTTTATCCTCCCTATAAGACTATAATTTCCTGTCAGCCAAGAAATAAAAACTTATTTCTCTCTGTACAAGGCCTTTCAAAAGGAAGACGTCCAGTAAAGATTTACTAAAGGGAAATAACAAATATTCTAGTCTACTGAATCACACTTATTTTCACAGAAAACGCAGACATGTAATTTATTTGGGTTTGGGGGGGGGGGAAATGGATGAAAGTACCCATGAAAGCAAAATACCTGGTTTAAATCTGAAAAAGAAAAAACTGGGTAAGGAATATAGAAA
Organism: Tupaia belangeri chinensis; assembly: GCF_000334495.1. NCBI lineage: Eukaryota > Metazoa > Chordata > Mammalia > Scandentia > Tupaiidae > Tupaia > Tupaia belangeri. The sequence goes on from NW_006159947.1 coordinate 752,185, forward strand.
GTGGGACCAGCCGTTAGCGTAATGGCTATGTTGCTGGACTCCCACGTAGTCGACCGCAGTTCGAGTCCTGGACCTGGTGGCTAAAACTCATGCCGGGCACGTGTGCGTGCGTGCCCAAGATCCCGAGAGGAGAATGGAGGAGAAGGGATTGCGGCATGGCCGTACCCCCTGGGGGGTGATTTCCTGCTTTCTGTCTCTCTGTCTCTCTCTGGCTGGCGAGCACACACGCCCTATAGCAAAAACCTCTCCAAAATAAATAAATAAATAAGGAATATAAGAAGTAAGGAAATATAGGAACTAGAGCCAAGTGCAGTCATAAAGCTGACCTGATACAAGTCCTCTTTCACTTTAATTATATTCCTAAATTTTTTCAGTGGGTTTTGTTCCTCTGAATATAACTTTTATTTATAGCACACGTGATAAGACAGTTCCCCAGAAACAGGTCTCATTTTTGTAACCATAGTTACTGTTGACATGTCTACTGATTTAATGATTATAATCATAAACTCTTTGGGATAACTTAAAAATATTAACAACCTTACACATTTATAAAATTACTTAGGCTATATACATGCTCTTTTTTTTTTTTGGAGAGGTTTTTGTTATAGGATGCATGTGCTCACCAGGAAGACAGAGACAGAAAGATAGAAAGCAAAAATTCATGCCCCAGGGGGGATGGCCATACCGCAATCCCTTCTCTTCCATTCTCCTCTCAGGATCTTGGGCACGCACACACACGTGCCCGGCGTGAGTTTAAGCTGCTGGGTCCGGGACTCGAACTGAGGTCAACTACATGGGAGTCCAGCAACATAGCCATTATGTTAACTGCTGGTCCTTATATGTTCAATTTTTAAGCTCCAGGGTCACAGAAACTTTTTTTTTTTTTTTGAGAGGTATTTTGCTACAGGGTGCGTGTGCTCGCCAGACAGAGACAGAGAGACAGAAAGCGAGAAATTACCCCCCAGGGTATGGCCACACCACAATCCCTTCTCCTCCCTTCTCCTCTCAGGATCTTGGGCACGCATGCACATGAGCCTGGCGTGAGTTTAAGCTACTGGGTCCGGGACTTGAACCATGGTCGACTACATGGCAGCCCAGTGACATAGCCATTATGCCCACTGCTGGTCCCAAAAACACTTTTTAAGAACTATTGATAGGTGGGGCCAGCAGGTGGCTCTAGACTCCCCCATGGCAGACTGAAGTTCAAGTCCTAAAGCTGGAGACTTGCTCTTCCACCCCTGCTGCCCCACCCCCACTCCATCTTGCTCTGGTGAGTGCATGTGTCCTATCACAAATTAAATAATAATGGTCATAAATAAAATGAAATATGTAATTCTTAGACAAAAAAAAAAAAAACTTTTGGCAGGTAAGTCAACATTCACGAGGCAGAGGACAGGTTCGGGTCTCCTGGGCGGGTCAGCTGTGGGTGCCTCCCAGGAGACACACAGACAGCACCTGCTCTTCCTCAATAGGTCAGGAAGGCGGTGCTATTTTTAGCCCCACGGCACCACACACGCCTGTGTACAAATTGAAACTGAAATGAACTGAACCAGATGGACTGGGCCCTGTTAGTAGGTCACGTCAGGCTTAACAGCCTGAATACATTCAACCCACACCAACTCAACATCTTTTCCACAGAGGACGCTGAAGGTGAAATGGTTTCCAGTGGAGGAAGATAAGCAGCTCTGTCCCCCCGGGGGAAGGAGCCTTGTGAGCGGCCATTAGCCATCACCAGCTTGCTTCTGGACAAGCCCAAGACGTTTCTGGAAGGAAGGAAGAGCTGAAGAAGAGGTGGTTTATTGTTTTAGGCCATGTGCCTAGATGACAAGAATTTCACGTTGTGGGAACCAGCAGTTAGCGTAATGGCTATGTCGCTGGATTCCCACGTAGTCGACCATGATTCACGTCCCGGACCTGGTGCCTTAAAGCTCACGCCGGGCGCATGTGTGTGTGTGCCCAAGATCCCGAGAGGAGAATGGAGGAGAAGGGATTACGGCGTGGCCATCCCCCCTGGGGGGGTGATTTCTCGCTTTCTGTCTCTCTGTCTCTCTCTGTCTGGCGAGCGCACACACCCTATAGCGAAAACCTCTCAAAAAAAAAAAAAAAAAAAAGAATTTCACGTTGCCTTTCATGAAAAACTACTGGGTCATCAGCAAAGCCATGATGCATTTTTGTACAGAAAACCAGAAAAATACATTATAACTTTCAGATGGCTCAACAGATTCCATTAGAGCAGAACTCCTTTCTAAAGACGTATTCTTTTTTTTTTTAATTATTTTATTTATCTTTATCCATTTACTTATTTTTATTTGACCATAGAGCGATAGAGAGGGATAGAGAGAGAGAGAGAGAGAATGCAAGCTCTCAGGTCTGGGACTCAAACCGAGGTCAGCCATATGGGAGTCCATGTGGGAGTCCAGCATCTTTAACCACCACGCCACCTGCTGGCCCCTAAAGACATATTCGTACGTAATATCTACTCTCATAGTGAAATGAGGACCAGACAGCACTGGCCTCATTCGCCTGCAGCCTTGAACCCAATCAACGGGCTACCAGATACCGCAACTCTATCTCCCTCCCATCCTCACTGGCAGGACGCATGCACACCACCCGCTGGAGATCATTCGTAAACCTGAGGTTTTAAAAAGCAAACCCATTCATTAGGAGGCATTCGACATTTTTGCCAACTACCTACCTTGGTGTGCACCTGAGCTCTCGGTTCGCAGGCCTCCAGGTGGTGGTTTTAGGTGAACTGTCATTCCACTTAAAACATGGTATGGTCAGCCATCACCACAGGTTCACATGGAGCTGGCTTCCATATTCATGTATTATAACAACAATTACCGATGAATAACTTACAAATGCCTCCAGAGACAAGTGTGGCAACATAGCACAGTTCAGGGAAGACAGCAGGAGACAGGTGGAGGACAGTGTGCACAATGCTGAGTTCAAATACTGAGGACAGAAACGAGAGAGCTCATGGGAGCTCAGAGCAAGGAAATGTGGCACTCCGAACCTGGCAGTACCCCGGGCTCAGAGTAACGGAAGTGGTATGTCCACAGGAAGCCGAGCAGGGGTATGTCCCAGAAGCCGAGCAGGGGTATGTCCCGGAAGCCGAGCAGGGGTATGTCCACAGGAAGCCAAGCAGGGGTGACACGATGATAGGATGACGGTGTCAAATACAAGTTACGGGAGGCCACTGCTTTGGACTAAGCGCCCGCTCTAGGCCTCAATAAAATAAACTGGAGTCACTCACACTAAAATGCCATGTCATTAAACTACAACTTGAAGAAAGCTGATGGATCCCAAAAGAGACCAGTCTTTTTCTTTTTAAATTGTTATTTATATTGATTATTATTATTATTATTTTTAATTTGACCAGAGAGAGAAAGGGAAAGTAAGAAAGCAAGCCACCAGGTCGGGACCTCGAACACTGGTCAGCCATGTGGGAGTCCAGCACCTTAACCACTGTGCCACCGGCTGGCCCCAGACCAGTTTTTTTGCTAAGAGCAGGAGATTCCAGTCTACCCAAGTCATGGCTATAAGGAGAGAAAACTTATGCACATATTGTGGCTTTTCCAGGAATGTGAGCTTGAAATAGCTCAAGGTGTTACCTGGACTCACTGGACGTTTTTGTTGTAGTAACCTTTTTGTTGCTTCAGTTCATTCCTCCTCCACCTTCTAGATTCACTGTCTCCACACCTCCCTGAGAGTTCAACAAAACGACTGTATGTGGGGCCAGCAGGTGGCGTGGTGGTGAAGGCGCTGGACACTCCCACATGGCTGACCATGGTTTGAGTCCCAGACCTAGAGGCTTGCTTTCTCACTTTCCCTCTCTCTCTCTCTCTGTCTGTCTCTCTCTAGTCAAATTAAAAATGAGTGAATGAATAAATAAAACTGAATAAATAATTCTTTAAAGAAAAGTTGAAGAAACTTAAAAAACAAACAAACAAACAAACGACTGTATGGTATGTGACCATGAGGTCGTTCTGCCTCTGTTATCATGGAGTTCAGCCCGCCACTGCCGCCCAAGGGTCCCTGACACTCCTCCCCTCCAATTCTTGACTTTTGCCTTTAAAACCATCCTGGATAGGACCAGCAGATGGTGTAATGACTACGTTGCTGGACGCCCATGTAGTCAACCACGGTTCGAGTCCCGGACCCGGTGGCTTAAACTCACACCGGGCACATGTGCATGCATACCCAAGATCCCGAGAGGAGAATGGAGGAGAAGAGATTGTGGTGTGGCCATCCTTCTGGGGGATGATTTCTCCCTTTCTGTCTCTCTGTCTCTCTCTGTTTTCTAGTGATCACACGTGCCCTATACCAAAAACCTCTCCAAAACAAAAAAAGGATTAAAAAAAAAAAATCCTGGAATCCGCTAAGACCTTGCACACATTATTTGGGTCAACATGGCTACTGCGGCGCCTGGTAATGGTCTTAATTATGGCCTGAATAAAATCTTTACTTACTTTGACCTTCCTTTTCTTAGGATGACAACTTTGAGAAAGTGCAGTGACAAGAACTTCCACCACAGTAGTTTTTTGTTGTTGTTCCATGCCAGAGGATGCGTGTGAGAGACAGAGAGTGAGCACACCCTGGTGGGACCTGACCACGCCACCATCATTTTTACTTCCATCTCTAGCCCATGAAGATCCTAGGCACAGGTGCACCTTGCATGCCCAGTATGTTTTTCAAGCTGCTGGGGCTGGGAGTCGAACCGCAGTTGGCCATGTAGAAGGCGGCTCCCTCTGCCCAGCACTTAACTGCTGTGCCACATGGCTGGAAGCACATCAGTATTTCATTAGTGCCTGTAGGACTCTGTAGACATAGTGTTTGAAAATATCACTTTTCGCCTCGTTCACATCCCACATGATGAAGTTTCAAGAAGGTTCCTTGCACTTCTCTTCTATTTTCTTCCTTCCTTCTCTAGACGCAAGCATCTTCCCAGACGGGGTTCACATGGCCCTTCGTTTGTCACACACGCCCAGAGCACCTGCCAGGCAGGATCCAGGGCTAGGAGCTACTGGAGTGAAACGACAAGGAAGGGGCCGGACCGACGCTCTGCAGCATTCCCGCAGAACACACGACCACAGACACACAAACCACTGTGCAGCAAAGATGCCCGCGCCCAGGGAAGCAATCACAGTTCTGTGGTAAGAGTGGGCCACAGAACCATCAGAAGTCCCAGACTTCTGGACACCAATTTACTCCGCCCTCCCTCTGCAAATATGTTCTTGGAAAGCACTATATAATTTTGCATTTACCAGGTCACCTGTCTACTTGGCCACTACACCTAACCAACATACATATATATATATATATATATATATACATATATATATGTATATATACATGTGTATATATGTATATATACATATATATATGTATATATATGTATATATGTATATATACACACACACACACACATATACATGTGTGTGTGTGTGTGTGTTTAAGTTTTGAGTTCAGTCTGAATTCCAGAATTCTACCCCTGAATCAGTTCATTAATCAGTGAAAATGCGGCACCAAATTTCAAAACAGCTGAAAAGGTTGGGAATAAATCAAAGGAATGACAGAAGAGAAAAGTCATTCTAGTGCCTCGATGCAAAAAAAAAAAAAGAGAGAGCAAGAGAAAAGATGAATTTCTCCAAAACTGTAGAAGGGTTAATATTTAAATCTGAATGAAAGATGTCCTCTTATATATGAAACGGTCTTGGTAAACATTGAGAAACTGAATGTTTAAGTTTAATACCTCAAATGTCTAGCAAAATTAATTACCTGTCAAAAATACCCTTCTGCCCACTCCCACACACTCACTCCTGCTTCAATTCAGAAAAGGAAATTAAATTTCACTCTGGCTTAACAAAAACAGATGGCTTTCATACTAAGCAATTTGAGTTAACTGACAGCAAACAGTATCCTACTCAAACATTTTTGGTATCTCCTATTAACTACCAAACCAATATTTAAAGTAGGTACAGGGATTAAAAAAAAGTAAAAGTACTATTCTCCTAAAACAAATTTAAGTGTCAACCTAAAAGTCATAATTCCTCGATTATGGGGTTTTCAAGTATTTTGCTTTTATGCCTAATACACCCTATCGTTTTATTTTTGAATTTTGAAATGATTTTTCTATACACTTAGTATAAAGAACCTCTCACTTGCCTATTTTTTGTTTTCCGCCGTAGAGCTAATCTTATTTATCTAGGATGCAACCAATGAACCAAGAATGGTAACCGAGGAAGAATACTTTCCCTGAATGGTAGGCAAAAGGGAGTATTTTCAGATGGAAGTACTCAGAAAGTCAGAGCACCTGTCAGGACAAGGTAGCCTGACAGCTACAGTGAACAGTTGGTTTTGGGAGTCAATGCTTGAAAATGGACAGAAGTCAGGGACCAGCAGTTAGCGTAATGGCTATGTCACTGGATTCCCATGTAGTCGACTGCGGTTCGCGTCCCAGACCCGGTGGCTTAAAAAACTCACGCTGCAATCCATTCTCCTCCATATTCTTCTTGAGATCTTGGGCATGCATGTACACACACCCAGCGTGAGTTTAAGCCACCAGGTCTGGGACTCAAACTGCGGTCGACTACATGGGAGTCCTGTGACGTAGCCATTACGCCATCTGCTGGTCCCAGCAAAAATCTTAAAAACAAACCAAAACAAAACGAAAAATTTGGTTCCAGCCTGCCTTTCTAACAGTGTGTACGTGTTTCCTCCTGACATGAATCTTTCTAGACAGGACACTCTAAGGATGAAACGGTTCAATACAGCAATCCAACAGCTTCCTTCCTTGCTGTTCAGAACAACTTCTCCCTCTTCCCACTCCACCCACACGTAAATATCTTCCCCATGCCTCTCTGCGCATTCCAAGTCCTTTCAAAATTGATGATCTAGCTGAAAATACACCACCATTTTCCTCTTTACAAAGTCTACAGCATCTGAGACATAGGAACCATGATTTGTCACAAAAATCTAGAGACATTGAGATGATGCAATTTAAGCCCTCCATCTTCCCACCTGGTCATCTCTGGACTGGTACTTATACATGGTCTTTTTTTTTTTTTTTTGAGAAGTTTTTGCTACAGGGCGCGTGAGCTCGCCGGAAAGACAGAAAGAGACAGAAAGCAAGAAATCACCCCCCAGGGGAGATGGCCACACCACAATCCCTTCTCCTCCATTCTTCTCTTGGGATCTTGGGCGCGCACGCACATGTGCCTGGCATGAGTTTAAGCCACTGGGTCCGGGACTCAAACCGCGGTCAACTATATGGGAGCTCAGCGACATAGCCATTATGCTAGCTGCTGATCCCTAAACGTGGTCTTTTCATACATGTACCTCAACAAATAGATTACCAGTTCTTCAAAGTTAAAATTCTCGTCTTCTACATTTTTTGTATGTTCCATAATAAATACTACTAGTTCAGACAATATTTTTGAAATTTACTAGGTTAATCAATAAATGTATCTTCCTCGAATGCATCAAAAATCAGAAGATAATGCTTTCAGTATGCGTGGTGATAAAGTAGGGCATTTGACAGGGTCCCATAAAAATAACAGCACTATGCACACCTCACCCCACCCCCGTTTTTAAAGGTGTTTGCCATAGGGCATGTGAGATAGAGAAAGGGAAAGTGAGAAATCTCCCTCCTCCTCCCCAGGGTGAATAATCATGCCACCATCTCTTCTCCTCCATTCTTCTCCTGGGATTTTGGGTACACATACACATGCACAGGCATGATCTTCAAGTTGCCAGGTCTGGGACTCAAACTGTGGTTGGCCATGTAGGACTCCAGCACCATAACCACCATACCATCTGCTGGCCCCTGCAAATACTGGGTTTTGTTTTTTTTTTTGGAGAGGTTTTTGCTATAGGGCATGTGCGTTTGCAACAAAGAAAGAGAGAGATGGAGAGACAGACAGCGAGAATTCACTCCCCAGGGAGAATGGCCATGCCACAATCCCTTCTCCTCCATTCTCCTCTCGGGATCTTGGGAATGCACGCACACGCATCCGGCATGAGTTAAAGCCACCGGGTTCGAGACTCAAACCGTGGTTGACTACACAGGAGTCCCGCGACATAGCCATCACGCTAACTGCTGGCCCCTGCAAATACTGTTTTTAATCACCAGATAATGCTGGCAGACAAAGCCCAGCGTCATCATCATGTGAGAGAACTTATGAGAGACATGAGACTCTCTGGTAGACCAAGATTGAGGGTGGAACCAGATGTCTGTTTTGCATGTTCTTAATCATTTTTTCAAAAATCTGAGAAGACAATGGTCTCTTTGTTTATATGGAAAATCATTTTTCTTTTTTTTTTTTTGGCTATATCAAAATGAGACCCAGAGCAAACGAGTCACAGCAAAATAAAATGTGCCCCTCTGAAGCTGGGTTGTTTTCAATGAGTTTCTTCCCGGAGCCTATCCCATCTCCATGGATGGTAGAACTCCTACTGCTTCCAGTGTGGTTTTCACCTGAGTAAATCACATTTGATTATTTTCTATAACCTTTTTTCTAGAATCTCTGTGGGTCAAAAATAAAAGAGAGGCATTTTACAGCGTTTAACATTGTCAAAACAACTCCGGGCTTTATGGCCCGTAATTGGGAGCCCACGCTATGGGGCACTTAAGTATATTAAAAACGTGCCTTTCAAAGTTATTATCACTATAAATCACTCTCATGTGAATCTAAGATCATACTAATACATGCCACAGAGCAAGAATCAATGCACCCCAGAACGGAAACTTAATGAGATACGATATCCCAATCGAATTACGTTTCATTGAAGTGGTTTGTACTCAGTACTGAGCGTATTGACGGAAGTGAGAAGCGAGAGGTAAAGCAGTATGAAACTCCTACCTTGTGTCTGTTTCTTGTTCACTGCGTTATCAGCTTTGTGTCGTTTCTAAAGAGTAAGAGCAAAAAGAACAACTGTGAGGAAAGGAATGAGATTAATTAATAGCAATTAATAAACCACAAGAGCATCCACAACAAAAGAGAGCTTTCTTTCTTTTTTTTTGTTTTGGAGAGGTTTTTTGCTATAGGGCGTGTGTGCTCGCCAGACAGAGAGAGACAGAAAGCGAGAAATCACCCCCCAGGGGGGATGGCCATGCTGCAATCCCTTCTCCTCCATTCTCCTTTCGGGATCTTGGGCACGCACGCACACGCGCCTGGCGTGAATTTAAGCCACCGGGTCCAGGACGCGAACCATGGTCGAGTACATGGGAGTCCAGCGACATAGTCATTACACTAACTGCTGATCCCCAAGAGAGCTTTCTTTTAACTTGCGTTTCTCTGTGTTCTAATTCTTTCATGTCAATGTTGCAGGCATGCAGGGATGGGGGTACAGCACACGCTGGAACAGACAGGACACTCAGGGGTTCTAAAGCTGAAGGCAGAGTCTACAGCATGTCTATACCACAGCACGTCTATACCACAGTCCTTTCCCAGAAGCACAGGTCTGTCAGCCTCAGAAGGATCTTACATTAGCACGTAGGCACGATTCAAATCTTAATATACTTCTAAAAGTTTGAACTGAAAGGCTGAGTTAGTCTTTTGCTTAAATAACTCACTTAAAAAAGAAGAAGATTCCCCAAGAGAATCGTCTATAATAACTACCACTTAATAACGGTATTAAATTATTTTCAGCTTATGAAATTCATTACCTAATTACGCCGAGTACATCCTCTGTAATTGAATGAGGAACGGGTGTCTGTCAATGACTAGAAGGAAATACATCTTCCCCTTCCACAAGGGCCCTTCTCTTACCCTCCAACACGCTCCTCACCACTTGCAGCTACAAGTCACTGAATCACAGAATCTTAGTCTTCCCCCCAAAAGCACCTACAAAATGAAGTGTCCAACAAGTGCTTCAGTCAAGCCTAGGTAAGTACATAGGAAGAGTTACATAAACCGAGATTTTATAGCCATGAGTAAGGGAAAAAAATAAATAACAAGTTTGGGGCCAGCAGGTTGCATGGTGATTAAGGGCGCTGGACTCCCACATGGCCGTCTGCGGTTCGAGTCCTGGACCTGGCAGCTTGCCTTCTCACTTTCTCTCTCTCTGGCTCCCTCTCTTGTCAAACTAAAATAAAAACGTTATAAAAAAATAGCAAGTCAGAGGAAAGGTGAGAACTTTTTGAGGGACCAGGAGAAGCTATCCTCCATGCAGTTCAATTGGAAGTTTTCCACGACTGAATGTACAGTACTAAGTAAAATACCTCAGACTCTCGTAACACTGCAGAGAAGTGTTGTGTGTAACTAATCTCTGCTCCAAGACAATCTCATATAAAGTCTAAAGTCAAATGGAGGTGTGAAACCTGGGTTACACAAATGTAACATAAACGAACTCCCAAGTTTTCCATCTGAGAAAAAAAAAATACGGTTGTCAGAATTATCGTGCTCATATGAAGACACGCTCCAAAAGAGAAGTCTAGAGTGTGAATCTGCACGCCTGCAAGAGATCCGCCCAAGAGGAGTGGGTAATACCAGGCAGCATGAACTCAGATTATTTAAACCATCAGCCACGGAACAGCACAAATACAAACACAGCCTTCCAAAAACCTCTGCGGAAGGATTGTTGAAAATGAAAAAAATGGGTCTATACAGGAACACGCTACAGTTATGACTCAGTGTAAAAGAGACGTGAATAACAGTGTATTGCTGTGTTTTTATTTTACTTTCATCTATTTTTATTATGTATTTATTCATTTATTTATTTAGTTTAGTGTTTGGTCAAGGATGCATGAGCTTTCTGGAAAGAGACAGGGAGAGAAAGAGGGAAAGTGAGAAATCATCCCCCAGAAGGGGTGGCCATGCCATCTTTCCTTCTCTTTCATTCTCCTCTCAGGATCTGGGCCACACATGGATACATGCCTGGTGTGTTTTTCAAGCTACCAGGTCCAGGATTTGAACCATGTTATCAGCTATGTGGGATCTAGCCACCTTAACCTCCATGCCACCTGCTGACCCAATTGTAATTTTTTGTTGTTGTTGTTGGAGAGTTGTTTTTTTTTTTTTTTTTTTTTTTTTTTTTTTGGATAGGGTGCATGCTCTCGCCAGAGAGAGAAAGAGACAGAAAGCGAGAAGTCACCCCCCAGAGGGGTTGGCCACGCCTCATTCCCTTCTCCTCCATTCTCTTGTTGGGATCCTTGGCACGCACGCCCACATGCCTAGCGTGAGTTTAAGCCACCAGGTCTGGGACTTGAACCGTGGTTGACTACATGGGAGTCCAGTGACATAGCCATTACGCTAACTGCTGGTCCCAGACCCAATTGTAATTTTAATAGACAAATTATTGCTTCCAAAAGTAAGCACAATACGCTATAAGATATTCTTAGCTGAATTGTTAAAAGTTTCTTCATTGTTAGAGAATATTTTATGAATGTAACACTCTCTAACAGTTATTCTTTGTTAATAAAGATTATAAAGTAGAGAACCAGCAGTTAGCGTAATGGCTATGTCGCTGGACTCCCACGTAGTCGACCGCGGTTCATGTCCCGGACCCAGTGGCTTAAAACTCACACAGGGCGTGTGTGCGTGCATGCCCAAGATCCCGAGAGGAGAATGGAGGAGAAGGGATTGCGGCGTGACCATCCCCCTTCGGGGGTGATTTCTCGCTTTCTGTCTCTGTCTCTCTCTGTCTGTCTGGTGAGTGCACACACCCTATAGTGAAAATCTCTCCAAAAAAAAAAAAAAACAGATTATAAAGTAGTCCTAATCAAGTTTTGGTCCAAAATAACTCTCTAAGCTAAGTTTAGATACTCAAAGGAGGTATAAATATTTCCAAACTAGCACACAACTACTGACAGACAATGGTTAGACTTCCAAGTGAAGAAGACGGATGAAAACTAATTCATGAAACCATCTGCCTCAAATGGGAAATCGGATCTCAGTGAAACCTAAGGTGATCCTGAACATTCCATCCACAGAGGACTCTTACATGGCATTTTCTTTAACCTTCTCACCACAGAATAAATTAGGTCACTTGTCAAGAAACAAGAGTGTCAAATATACAAACGGATCCACCCACGCGGGCGGATTCTAATCTTAGACTACAGAGAGAAAGCATCTAACTTTCGTATTATAAAAAGCATCATTATTCCTTCTGAAACTAATCGTTCAGAAAAATTACGAGTTCAAATACCCCCATATTATAATCAGAATTCATTTGATATCACTGAAAGCCAGTAGATTATTTAGTATAATCAATATTTGACTCACAGTATGTGAACCAACTGTACCGTAGAAACAATGCCAAGAACTTCAGGATACTTAAGTACACACTGTCGAACACGCCCTCCCGGAAACCCTTTCCTCTCAAGGCACTTCTGCTATAGGGTCCCTGAGCTCACCAGAGAGACAGAGAGGGAAAGTGAGAAATCATCCGCTAGGGGGATGGCCAGGTCACAAATTCCCTTCTCTTCCATTCTCCTCTTGGGATTTTGGAAATGCATGTACACGCATCTTGGGTGTTTCTCAAGCCACCAGGTCTAGGACTTGAACTGCCTAGTCAGCCATGTGGACTCCATGCCCAATCATCACACCACCTGCTTGTCCCATCCAGGCATTTCTTATCACATCATTACCCACGTTTTCTACCAGCACCTAGGCCTCTTCTTGTCTCCTCTGCTTGCTCGCTGTTGAGGGACGGGGTTCCTTTGCGCTCACTACCCTGGCCCTCCCCTGTCTAACTCTACGTTCTCTTCCCAGTTCAACGCTTTCACACTTACAGTTTCAATTATAACTGACACATAAATATATTCCAGCCAAGATCCTCATCTGAGCTCCACAGCTATGTGCTCCTGCCTCCTCGACACCTGGTGTGCTCAAGGCATCTCGAACTGCGCCCACGAAGCCACCTACCCTGAGCCTTGGTCTTTGGCTCAGATACAAGACCACACACTGGTCACTGTCACAAACCAGGAACTGGAGTCACGGTTGCACCTTCTTCTCTCTCACATACCTATTCAACTCCTTTCTTCACTCAGTAAATATTTACTGAACACTATGTGCCAGGCCCTGGATTTCTACCGAGGACACAGCAAGGAGCCAGAGACTACAGCCCTCGCTCCCAGGGAGCTTACGTTCTAGTGGGTTTGATGACAACCAAAACAAGTCGAGTATATAGCATGCTGGGTGGTCTTATCCATTTCACACTTCCACATGTATTGTACTTTTCCACTTTGCTCTGAGTCTCCCCCATACTGCTTAGTTGCCACATCTACCTTAGTTCCAATCCATTTTCCATAGTTTAGCCAAAAGGCTCTTTGGATGATGACAACACAGTTGCTGTTTACTCATCACTTACTATACACTAATCATGGTTTAGGTGCACCTTTTCATTCTCATACAGGCCCAGTGGGATGACTTGATTAATGTCCATCTCCGCTATGGGACTGCAAGCTCCATTGGAACTAACTTTACATAGGAGCATATTCCTAATACTCGGTCCCTGCACATTTAGACTTTCCATAAGTAAATATGTAAGGAGATTTTATAATAAAGTCTACTGGAGTTTAAGCTAACAAAGCTATAGCAAGTGAAGGAATGCCTACAATGGTGAATATTTATCAGTTTGACAAACAACCTTGATCTTTACCTTAAGACTTAACGTTGGACACGGTGTGTGTTTTTTATTAAAACTAAGTTTTCCAACAGTTTTAGAATATTTCCAATGCAAGTATAGTATGCCATTTGCTAGTTACGTATAAATAAAGGAAATATATTATGTTTTCAAAAGTTAAAATTCACTGGGGTAAATAAGGTTTAGGTATCGCACATGGAGGTGGTTCTTAATGTTTAATTCTAAAAATGCAAAAACATTGTTGAATAGAATACATAAAAAGGAAGGTTTACTGGAACAGAAGCTGTTTTATTCACTGATGTGTAACTGGTAGACATTACTAGTTTCCACTAATATCCACTTCTTTCTTACTTTTTTGAGGGGGAGAGGTTTTTCCTGTAGGGTGCATGCACTTGCCAGAAAGCCAGAGAGACAGAAAGTGAGAAATCACCCTCCTGGGGGGATGGCCACACCACAGTCCCTTCTCCTCCATTCTCCTCTCGGGATCTTGGGCACGCACGCACACGCGCCCGGCGTGAGTTTTAAGTCACCGGGTCCGGGACACGAACCGCGGTCGACTACGTGGGAGTCCAGTGACATAGCCACTATGCAACTGCTGATCCCCAGATTCCCTACCTTTAAAATGGGTTGACTTCCAACTCTCAAAGCCATTGGCGGAATTAAATGAGAAAAATGTTTGCACAATGCCTAATAAATAATACGGTTCAATAAAAATTAGGTTAAAGGGGAAAAAAGGAATACAAAAGCCGAAGAGACAGAACTGAAGTAAGGACCAGTCCTATGGACGGCCAACCCCGGCCATAACTGAAGGGACGACATGGCTGTGTGGAGAAGTGACAGGTGAGAGCAGGGTCTCTCAAATGTCTCAGCTAGTGGCAGCCAGCATCACTGTCCATCAGCGGGACAAGGATGTTTTACACACTCCCACTCCTAGTCAAAACGCATGCCCAACCTACATGTCTGCTCATACGCACGTAGATGCTTATGAAATCAATGGCTTGAATGTTCAACTGGCCCACGTGTAATATGCACCCTGATGGGCACACATGTAATGCCCCTTGTCTTATTACTGAGATCCCATCTGATTCCACAAAAAGAATGTTAATGTTCATGAACCTTTGCCTTTTTTTTTTTTTTTTTTTGAGATAGATTTTTGCTATAGGGCACATGCACTTGCTGGACAGACAGGGAGAGAGAGAGAGACAGAAAGTGAGAAATCACCCTCCTGGGGGGATGGCCACACCACAGTCCCTTCTCCTCCATTCTCCTCTTGGGATCTTGGGCACGCATGCATATGAGCCCAGCGTGAGTTTTAAGCTGCCGGGTCCAGGACTAGAACCACCGGTGACTACGTGGGAGTCGAGCAATGTAACCATTATGCCACCTGCTGGTCCCATAATGTTCATGAACCTTTAAATGGGAGCTTTCTGAATATGTCAGCCTTTCCTCACCTTAACCACCTGACTTGAGTAAGGCTTGACAGAAGGGCAGCTCAGACTAGGAAGTATTTAAAAAAAAAAAAAAACCACAGAACAAAACAAAACACTGTCTTCCTCAAGTAAGAGGGTTAACATAGGTAAAATATATAAGAAAAAAGCCTGAATTCATTATGGGAATTTACTTTATAGAGGGGAAATTGTACTTCCTCTTTTTGTTCTGCTAGAAAATGATTAAAAATAGCAAGTGTGCTGTAACTTTCTTTTAACAAAGAAAAAGAAACTTAGAATAAAACAAGATAAAGGAGAAACAAAGATGTGGTCAAAACTATGGCTTTCAAGTTAAAAAGTGAAAAAATCCAAAAAAAGTCTTCTATGTTTAGATAACGTGGAGGTTTCTTCATTGAATTGATAATAATGTCAAATACAGCTTTTCCTCTTAGTCAATCACATCCAAATTAATTTCTTTTATTACTACAAACAACAGCACACTGTAACATGCATTCTACAATATAAACCCTATAGCAATCAACAGGAATTAACTTTAGGAATAGGAACACATTCTCTACATTTTTAAGTTGAATGGGCACAGTTTTCATTTTCTCGCATTTTTCTTAATCTCGCAACTAGTTTAAGATTAATTTCACATTTTATATAAAGTTCAGATCGTGACTGTATAATATATATGTGTACATATGGATATATATATACTTTTTAAAATTTTTATTTAATTTTATTCATTCATTCTTTATTACTATTTTTTAATTTGACCAGAGAGAGACAGAGACAGGGGCACAGGGAGTGAGAAAGCAAACCACCAGGTCCAGGACTTGAACTGTGGTCAGCCATGTGGGAGTCTCCAGCACCTTAACCACCATGCTACCTGCCGGCTCGCTATATGTACTTTTCAACAGCAAGCTTAACATTTGTTTGGCTGTTAAATTTTTCTTCCCTTGCACCTCTCACCTGCCCTCTACCACCCACTCTCTTCCACCCACTCAACTCCCATTTGGTCTCTGGTAGCCACACTTACCCTTTCTACTATCATGTCTTTGACTCTCAAATTTTCCATAGAGTGCAAATATCTGGTACACATTGAGGAGGGATATACAGTGTGTCTCTTTCAAGGTCTGCCTCACTTTGCTTAACATTAAGTCTTCTATATTCGCTCACTTTGAATCAAACAACAGGGTCTCACTGTTTCTTATAGTTGAATAATAATCCCTACTATACATATATCATAGTTTTTCAACCCAGTCATCAATTTTTGGATACTTAGGTTAATTCTGTGTTTCAATAATTTTGAGTGATGTTGCAATAAACAACAATTTGCATGGGCACTTTAAACAGAGTATGCCAGGGACCAGCAGTTAGCGTAATGGCTATGTCGCTGGACTCCCATGTAGTCGACTGCGGTTTGAGTCCTGGACCTGGTGGCTTAAACTCATGCCAGGTGTGTATAGGTGTGTGCCCCACATCCCGAGAGGAGAATGGAGGAGAAGGGATTGCGGCGTGGCCATCCCCCCTGGGGGGTGATTTCTCGCTTTCTGTCTCTCTGTCTCTCTCTGTCTATCTGGCGAGCGCACGCGCCCTATAGCAAAAAATCCTCTCCAAAAAAAAAAAAAAAAGAGTATGCTAAAAATTAACTTAACAGGAAACTACTATTTTAAGATCTGTATCTACATATAGAGATACTGACACATACACAAGTCATATTTATAAAAAATTAAATACTTACGATATCTTCTATGATCTCTTTGATAGCTGCCACAGCTAAAATAAATAGAAGAGGGACCAGTGTTGTGTAACGACCCGTTGGCGACACATCAGGTATTTGCTATTTGAAGGAAAAATAAAAGCAAGAGAAGGCCAATGAGGACTAGAACACTCATAACAGATTTGAGAACAGTAATATCTTAGTGCCTTCTAAAACAGGCTTCATTGATTCTACCCTGTAG
This sequence comes from Tupaia belangeri chinensis, assembly GCF_000334495.1. NCBI lineage: Eukaryota > Metazoa > Chordata > Mammalia > Scandentia > Tupaiidae > Tupaia > Tupaia belangeri. The sequence continues at coordinate 769,169 of NW_006159947.1, forward strand.
ACAGACTCACTCTGCGTGTGGCAATTTAGTCATCTCTAAATAAAGTAACTGGAAGAACGTGTGAATTAGCATCGTGTTACCATGATGTTACAGCTGTATACTGGACAACACCTACAGTGGGGGATTGCTTAAATAAATTACAGAGGGGGGGACTAGCAGTTATTGTAATGGCTATGTCGCTGGACTCCCACATAGTCGACCGCAGTTCGAGTCCCGGACCCGGTGGCTTAAAACTCACGCAGGGCGCGTGTGTGTGTGTGTGTGTGTGCCCAAAATCCTGAGAGGAGAATGGAGGAGAAGGGATTGCGGCGTGGCCATCCTCCTGGGGGGTGATTTCTCACTTTCTCTCTCTCTGTCTGTCTGGCAAGCGCACGCACCCTATAGCAAAAACCTCTCCCATAAATACATAAATAAATAAATAAATAAATAAATTACAGGGTATCTGTATGCCAAAACATCACGTACCATTAAAATGGTATTTTACAAACACAGTGAATACCTGGGACTATACCCGCTCATTATTACACAAGGAAAGCAAATTATAAAGAAAGATGGATTCTACTGAGCCCAGTTTTGTAAACAAAAATCAATAAACAATGTCTGGAAGGGAACCAAGGAAGGACCACAAGAATATACACTCGAATTTTAAGAGTAGCTGCCCTTGGTGGTGAAACAAGAGTTTCATATTCTTTTCTTTACGCTTTGTGGTGTTTTAAAAATATATATATTTTTTACCATAAACAAATGCTGCTTTTCAATAGAACTATTTTTGTGTGATTATATCCAACTCAAATACAAAGACAACAAACTATTTAAAGTGATGAATCTTACATTCTTTTTTTTTTAAGGGGGGGAGAGGTTTTTGCTATAGGGCATGTGTGCTTGCCAGAAAGACAGAGAGAGACAGAGAGACAGAAGGGGAGAACTCACCCCCCAGGGGTGATGGTCACGCCGCAATCCCTTCTCCTCCATTCTCCTCTCGGGATCTTGGGCACGCACACACACGCGCCCGGCGTGAGTTTAAGCTACCAGGTCTGGGACTTGAACTGTAGTCGACTACGTAGGAGTCCAGCGACATAGCCATTATGCCAACTGCTGGTCCCTAAATCTTACATTCTCAGATTCAGAAGTGACATTTTAAACAGCCGCAAAGGCACAATAATATTTTAAGAAAAAGTCCCGTCCTCCTTTACCACAAAAAAATGAGTAGTTCCTGCCACAGCAAATTCATGGACTGCATTAAATAACCTGGTACAGATGAATGAAAAGCCCTGACGAGGCTGTGGCATTCTGGCACCGCTTGCTCCGACACTGGACATGTGCTCTCAGACCAGCTCGTCTCTGCATCTAGGTAAGCCTCGGGAGGCTGGTCTCCAGCTTCACAAAAACACGCATCAACACCTCAACATCTGACTCTGAACGAAGGTTTGATGACGTTACTTTACCTGAAGCAGTGCAATGAAGAGAAAAAACGAATTGGCAGCCCTTCGGAACTGAGAGTAGAGAAATCGTGGGAGGAATGTGATGATGTTGTATTTCGCAGTGCTGGAAAACAAACACACAAGTGGCAGAAAAATGTAAGGACGTCACAGTGAGCACCCATTTTTACCAAGTTCTGTCACTACCTTACAAAAATGTAGATCCGGGGACCAGCAGTTAGCCTAATGGCTATGTCGCTGGACTCCCACGTAGTCAACCACGGTTCGAGTCCCAGACCCAGTGGCTTAAAACTCACGCCGGGCGCATGTGCGTGCGTGCCCAAGATCCCGAGAGGAGAATGGAGGAGAAGGGATTGCGGCGTGGCCATTCCCCCTGGGGGGTGATTTCTCGCTTTTCTGTCTTTCTGTCTCTCTCTTTCAGGTGAGTGCCCTATAGCAAAAACCTCTCCAAAAAAAATTTTAAAAAGTACATGGAACTGGTTGCAGGAAAGTGTGAAGACCACAGGTTTTACTTTCTGCTATATTCTGCCCTCTTTGGTCAATTATCCTGCTGAAATGATTAGGCGTAGTATACAGAGTCTACACACAGAACTGGCAGAAGACAGTAGAAAGTTAATGTCCAACATGTTAGTAAAAAATAAAATTTTTTATAATTATTTATTTTATTTTATTATGACTTTTATTTGATTTGATTTGATTTTGCTATAGGGCACATGTGCTCATGGGGGAAGGGAGTGAGAAAGCAAACCACCAGGTGGAGGACTGGAACCACAGACTACCATGTGGGAGTCTAGCACCTTAACCACCACACCATCTACTGGTTCTTTTCCTCCCTACAGAAAAAAATCAGCAATTTGAGCAGGACCAGAAACTATACACAGACATGCCTTTTTCTTGGATACCTTTAGAGCAATGGGGAGCTTCCTGGGTTCTGCCTTAATTTTCCTCACAGTCACTGTAGGAATCTGGCCAGGATTCCAGAATAAATACACCTGATGTGCCCACAATCGGTAAGGCATCGCCAGTAAGGGCTTGGGCACATCCAGCTCTTTCCTTGTTTATCAAATACAAAGGCTATTCAAGGGACACAGGCCACACTCCCCTAACTGACAAATGCTAACTTTAGAATTTCACATTGTAAATATTCATTTCTCTCTTTTTGTTTTTTAGAGAGGTTTTTGCTACAGGGCGCATGTGCTCACCAGAAAGACAGAGACAGACAGAGAGCTAGAAAGTGAGAAATCACCCCCCGGGGGGGATGGTCACACGGCAATCCCTTCTCTTCCATTCTCCTCTCGGGATCTTGGGCATGCACACACATGTGCCCGGCGTGAGTTTAAGCCACCAGGTCCGAGACTCGAACCGCAGTCAACTACATGGGAGTTCAGCGACATAGCCATTACACCAACTGCTGGTCCTGGATTCTTGGTAAATACTTCTTAACTGGATAGAAAATGGAGAAGTAGCCTATGCACACTTCAACCTGGGAGCGCACACATGTGAACGGACTAAACTGGAAGGTCTTTGCCAACATTTTCATTGGGTCTCGGGCGTTCTTTGCTGGCTCTTACCTGACATGGTTGTTGCAGAATTTCGTCAGCTGGGGCTGGTTGATGAATATAGTCCTTACTTCCTCCTGGTCAGCCAGTGAGGTCTTCTCTGAAACATCATCTGTCTTCTCGTAACCTTAAAAAGAGATAGTCTGCTTACTTGATAAGCAATGTCTTATTGTACTATCCAGATGAAAGCACACTCATACTGTTCTAGAATGCAAAATCTGCTAAAAGCTGCATACTTCTCATTGGTATAGTTCCTTTATTTTTGGAGATGTTTTTGCTATAGGGCACGTGCGCTCACCAGAAAGACAGAGAGAGACAGAGAGATAGAGAGCGAGAAATCACCCCCCAGGGGGATGACTATGCTGCAATCCCTTCTCCTCCATTCTCCTCTCAGGACCTTGGGCATATACGCACAAAAGCCCGGCATGAGTTTAAGCCACCGGGTCCGGGACTCGAACCACGGTCAGCTGCATGGGAGTTTAGCAACATAGCCATTATGCTAACTGCTAGTTCTGGTATAGTTCCCTTTATAAGTAAAATCCCCACATCTAACATGTCTAAAAGATTTAAATCGCAGAATAGTGAGGTCACCATTGACCCATTTCAAAATCCAGAACATCCATTTAAAATTTTTACTCATCCTTTCCCAATATGTTCATCTTATTTCCTCTCATTCCATAAAAATATGTCCAAAAATAACAAATAATTAAAACTTGTTTACATCATAGTGAAGTAGTGAGACAAAGGTCATTTAAAATCTATTTAACATCTTAAGTATACACATTTACATATGCTTTGAAATTTTTTTTTGGATGAAGACAAAAATAAAAGATTAAAAAATGTGGTATTATCTGTTGAAGATAAATTACAGTTTTATCAACTAGACAAGGGAGAAATGTTCACAAGTGGGGATATTCACTTTGTAAGCTAAATAATGTGATTGCATGTACAAAAGAAAATGAAATTAAAAAAATAAATAAAATAAATAAATAAAAGATAAATATTAGACAACCTGCACACAGATCTAATTCATTATGGCCTAATCTTTCCTCCTTTTAGAATTTATGTTCCCCAACTTTAAATTTCTTAAGATCATTTCGAGTCATTTTAGAATCACTGGATCAAAGTAACAGGTTCAGCCAGCACGTCACTGCAAAGCTGACAGTACTTTTTAAAAAATACACACACGTTCTAGGAGAAAAGATAATAGATAGAAAAAAATTTGAAACTGTTTATTGTACCTTCAAGTAATAAGTAAATGAGACTGGCTGAAATTAATCCCTATTCCTTTGTTAGAAAGAGACACAGCTAGTACTCTCCCTCAAAAACCCTTTCTTCAGGGCTGGCAGGTGGTATGCTGGTTAAAGGCGCTATACTCCCACATGGCTGACCACAGTTCAAGTCCTGGAGCTGGTGGCTTGCTTTCTCTCTCTCTCTCTCTCTCTCTTTTTCTTTCTTTCTTTTTTTCTTTCTCTCTCTCTCTCTGTCTCTTCTCTCTCTCTCTGTCTCTTCTCTCTCTGTCTCGCTCTGGTCAGTGGTGTGGTGGTTAAGGGCACTGGACTCCCTCCTAGCTGACCACAGTTCAAGTCCTGGACCTGGTGGCTTGCTTTCTCACTTTCTCTGTCTTGCTCTGCCCCTTTCTGGTCAAGTTTAAATGGAAAAAAAAAATAAATAAATAAAGTTAAATCATTCTTTTCAAAAAATAATAGTAATGATAAAAATAAGAAAGGAAATAATTATTTTAAAAATACATTTTATTTTCTTCTTTTCACTGCTTAGCCAGTGCCAGCTCCTGCCATGAGACCTGCTGCTACGCATTCCCTTTGGATGCCTTCTGTGAGGTTCGAGTCGAGGAACCGGCCGCTTCCCCCTGCCCTCCCCAGCAAAGCACTTACTGTGAGGTCTTGCTGCTGTCTGTTTATGAGCAAGCCTCCCTCTTCTAGAATAGGAACCCCCAGAGGGCACAGCCGGTGTGTTCCTCATCTCTGCACCCCAGTACTGACGAACAGCAGGTACTCACTAAATGCCAGCCCGGTAAATACCTCCTCCCAACAGGGAGTGGGTATGTGGCCGTTTTTCTTGAGGGCGAGCAAAAGGTTCTCCACCCACTGATAAAGGCCCTCCTGACAGCCAAGGGCTGGTAACCAACCGTAAAGGAAAGCTGGCCTGCCGGCTTTGTGATAGGAAACCAGAAAATCATGGAGGTGTTCCCTGGGACCAGGAGGCACGGGACAATGCAGTGCGGGCAGCCCAGCACAGCGAGGGCAGAATTGCAGAAGCCCCGACAGCAGACACAGAGAGCCAAGCACAGGAGGCACAGGGTTCGAGCACCAGGCCCTTCCATGCTGGTGAAGAAGGCTAGAGCTTGGCACTGAGCCACAGAAAGCTTTCCAAGGTGGACAGGCACTGGGTGAGAGCCCCATTTTGTCCTCTTCATCTTGGAGGTCACCTGGCCACAGACCAGGGACTGTCACCCCACTCTCCCGCTGTAGACGCAGGAACAGCTCTGCAGACGCTCACACGATTACTAGTGACCTTTATTACATCATGTTGCAGACCTGACACACGCTTTCCCTCTTAGTTTTACAGAATCAAAACTTCACATGTGGGGCGCTAGTAGGTGGCTTCGTGGTTAGCGCACTGGGCTCCCACATGGCCGACTGTGGTTCGAGTACTAGACCTGGCAGTTTCTCACCTTCCTTCTTTCTCTCTCTGTCTCTCTCTGAGGAGCACACATGCCCGATAGCAAATTAAAAAATACTGATAAATAATTCTCTAAAAACACTTCACATACGGATCATTGGATAGAACCACAGCAATCTTAAAAACTCTTTATTTTTTAAAGAATTATTTTATTTAGCTTTATTTATTTATTTATTTTTTAATTTGACCAGAGAGGGACAGGGAGAGAGAGAAAGAGAGGGAGGGAGGGAGAGAGAGACAGAGAGAGAGAGAGAAAGAGAGAAAGAGAGAGAGAGAGAGAGAGAAAGTGAGAAAGCAAGCCGCCAGGTCCAGGACTTGAACTGCAGTCGGCCATGTGGGAGTCCAGCACTGCTAACCAGCATGCCACCTGCCGACCCCAGCAATCGTAAAAATTCTTTAAAATTATTTATTTTAAATTATCTCCTTAATTACAGTACAAAGACCAGATCGTACTGCCTCTGGTACTGTTGCCCAGGACAGAGTAGCTCAGAAAAAACCCGCTCAGTTCTCCACGCTGCTCAGAGCGGACCTCCTTAGGTTGTACTTACTTTCTGTGCCTGGACTTCCGAGGGCCTGGCCCTTGGGGGGACGTTCTTAGGTGAGGAGGAAAGAGTTAACTCTTCACGGGGCATACCCATGTACACTGGGGCCTCAGATGCTGCTGGGGGAATTAGTTATAACGCCTCCCCTTTTCTCTCTAGATAGTAATTTATATTTAAGACATTCCATGGTACACAGGACCCTCCTGGGACAAAGAGGATGGGAACCAACCCCTTCCCTAAAATGGGAATCAGAGTAATTAAGGTCATTAAAAAATCTGAATGGATTTAGCCCCCAACTAAGGTCAGATAACAAGAGACCTCTAAAGAGAAAACTCATCAAAATGAGAGAAGAGTCTAGACTGCAGACCTGTTCTCAAGATTAGGGCTATGGAACTAGCAGTTGGCGTAATGGCTATGTCACTGGACTCCCATGTAGTCGACCACGGTTTGAGTCCCAGGCCCGGTGGCTTAAAAACACGCCGGGCGCGTGTGCGTGCGTGCCCAAGATCCCGAGAGGAGAATGGAGGAGAAGGGATTGCGGTGTGGCCATCCCCCCTGGGGGGTGATTTCTTGCTTTCTGTCTCTCTGTTTCTATCTGTCTGGCGAGCACATGCAACCTATAGCAAAAACCCCTCAAAAAAAAAAAAAAAAAAAAGATCGGGGCTATGAAAGGGGCCGTCTGGCTCAAAGCATGGTGTACTACAGGAGCACAGGCTTTCTTTACCAAAGGAGAGCCTTGGCAAGAGGGTGTATGTGAAGTCCAACTTACTCTTGGAGTTATGGGGTTCCAAGCACAGTACTGAGGTGACAGCTACACTGACAGCAGAGACTAAGGCCCTGAACCGACAGGCTGGTGGGGACCCCTTGCCCTGTCTCCTCAGCACTGTCAGAGCCCTGGGGAGATCGACAGTGACATGGAGGTCTCACAGGCACCCGAGGTCCACTTTTGGGGTATCTGAAGGCCACGTCGGCGGGCACTGCCCTGGGCTGTGGACCTTATTTCCTGTTTACACATAGCAGGTGGCAGACACAGCCACCTCAAGGTCCTTTGGAATATTCCCATAAAAGTACCCAGGAAAAAGAGCAGAATTCTTGCTCATTTGGAAGGTAAGTGTTTATAACTACTTTTTTTCCCTTTCTTATCTTTTTTTTTTTTTTGAGAGGTTTTTGCTATAGGGCACATGCACTCGCCAGAAAGACAGAGAGAGACATAGAGACAGATTGAAAGTGAGAAATAGCCCCCCCAGGGGGGATCGCCACACTGCAATTCCTTCTCTTCTATTCTCTTGGGATCTTGGGCACGCACGCACACCCGGTGTGAGTTTAAGCCACCAGGTCCAAGACTTGAACCACAGTCGACTACATGGGAGTCCAGCGACATAGCCATTACACTAACTGCTGGTCGCAGTGTTTATAACTATTATATTGAGTTGTCAGAAAAATCATGACACTCTTTTTTTGCATAGAAAAAGAAAAGATATGTTGGGAACCAGCAGTTAGCGTAATGGCTATGTCACTGGACTCCCACGTAGTTGACTGCGGTTCAAATCCCGGACCCTGTGGCTTAACCTGGTGGCTTAAAATTCACGCCGGGCATGTGTGCGTGCGTGCCCAAGATCCTGAGAGGAGAATGGAGGAGAAGGGATTGCGGCGTGACCATCCCACTGGGGGGTGATTTCTTGCTTTCTGTCTCAATGTCTCTCTCTGTCTGGCAAGCGCACGCGCCCTATAGCGAAAACCTCTCAAAAAAAAAAAAAAAGAAAGAAAGAAAAGAAAAGAAAACATACGTCATGACTTCTGAAAACCCAATCATTTGAATCTCGAGTAAACTCTTAGATTGTAGATATGGTCGGGTTAGGTCTGGATGTACGGGTAACCTATCAATCCAGACCCTCTGTAGGGAAAATGAAACAAAAATCTTCCATTTGAATGAATGAATCAACCCTCTGAGGGAGGTGGGCAGCAATTTTGATCTCATACTTCCAGAGTGGAAGTGAAAACTCCTCCCCAACATTCGGTCTGACCAACTACTGAAGATGCACCAAACAACTCTATTTTTCATGCTTCTATTTTTTTTTTTTTTAATTTCATCTGGATGGTGTCACCTTCATCAGCTATGATGGCCACATAAAGAGCTCTGGGTGCACATGACCAATGCCTTCACTGAACTATCGACTATTGAGGGAGAGTGCTGGCAAGAGTAATCAGAGAATCCCCCCCTAAGGAAGGCAAAGCCAAGATGACGTAGCGGCCCGTCCTTTCCATGCATGCATCGACCCTTTGTTTCGCAGGGAAGCTACGGCCCTTAGACTCTGCTGAATAATTTAGAGGGCTTGCTCACAGAAGTCATTAAAATTCACTAGTAGCGCTTAATCCACCCGTCTCAACTCTGAAGGACTACTAAGAGCTGAGCCACTTTCTGCCACTGGCTCGCAGAAAGCAGATGTGCAGAGAGTGAAGCTGGAATTAGGAAAGTTCTCCTGAGTCTTCTGGGCACGTGAAGCCTTCAGCAGCCTTCTTTGACCTTCAGTCATGCTGAACGTGAAGTCTGCTAAGAGAAACGCACACACTTCTTTTCTTATTTTTTTTTGGAGAGGTTTTTGCTATAGGGCGTGTGCGCTCGCCAGAAAGACAGAGAGATAGGAAGCAAGAAATCAACTCCCGGGGGGGGGGGGGATGGCCACGCCGCAATCCCTTCTCCTCCATTCTCCTCTTGGGATCTTGGGCACGCACGCACACGCACCTGGTGTGAGGTCAAGCCACCGGGCCCGGGACTCAAACCACGGTCGACGACATGGGAGTCCAGAGACATAGACATTAACGCTAACTGCTGGTGCCAAATGCACACATTTTAATCATGCTCTTTGGTATCTCTTGCAGCTTCTCCTAGCCCATAGTGCACAGAGGGCATAGGAGCTCGCACATTTAGAAGAAATGGAGCCCAAGGCGGTCAGCTAAGTGCCTCTCAGAGCCCCTCAGTTACCCACCCTCTGTGGGATCCAGACTAAGCTCGGAAGACCATCATGGATAGGTGCTCATCCCATATCAAACAGAGTCAAGGGGGGCAAGATTTGGTAAATGGCAAAGCCAGGAATAAAACCTGTCAAGTGAAAATATTATATATCCACTTCCTGGAACAGTCAGTATTAAAGGATCAAATATATATGCAAAGTACTTAACAGAACCCCTAATATTTGTTAAGTACACACAAAAAACCTCTGGTAAGAGTAGGTGGGATGGATAATGATCAATTCATACGCTGAACTCAACAGACATGAGAGGCTTCTTCTGGGTCCAGTGGCCTCTCGGATGGTAATTCTTTCCCTTGTAGCATAATAGCCAATTCATCTGCCTTCCCTGCTATGCCAAAAGCTATGTGAGTACTACGCCTCTGGGTCAGTGAGTCCTCCATGTATGAAGAGTTAACAAATGAGCAAAAACAGACAAGCACTAGGCCAACAGCAGGTCCCTCCTTTGAAAGTAGATATATCATCCTCTTTTCTGCCTGGAACCATGGAGGGCGTTCAAGAGAAGAAAAAGAAGGTTCCTGCTGTGGCAGAAACCAAGAAAAAGGCTCCTGCTGTGGCAGAAGCCACCAGAAAAAGGTTCCTGCTGTGCCAGAAACTCTTAAGAAAAAGCGAAGGAATTTTGTGGAACTGAAGATCAAGCTCCTGAGAAAGATGCTTCGGAAGGTAAGGAGGAAGCTTATCTATGAAAAAGCTCAGCACTATCATAAGGAATATAGGCAGAGGTACAGAACTGAGATTCGCATGGCCAGGATGGCAAGAAAAGCTGGCAACTTCTATGTACCTGCAGAACTCAAGTTTGCATTGGTCATCAGGATCAGAGGTATCAATGGAGTGAGCCCAAAGGTTTGAAAGGTGTTGCAGCTTCTTGGTCTTCGCCAGATCTTCAATGGCACCTTATTAAGTTCAATAAGGCCTCAAATAACATGCTGAGAATTGAGGAACTGTATATTGCATGGGGGGGTACCTGAACCTGAAGTCAGTAAATGAACTGATCTACACACGTGGTTATGGCAAAATCAATAAGAAGCGAACTGCTTTGACAGATAACTCTTTGATTGCTCGATCTCTTGGTAAATTCGGCATCATCTGCATGGAGGATCTAATTCATGAAATCTATACTGTTGGAAAATGCTTCCAAGAAGCAAATAACTTCCTGTGGCCCTTCAAATGATCTTCTCTACAAGGTGGAATGAAGAAAAAGACCACCCATTGGTAGATGGTGGAGGTGCTGGCAGCAGGGAAGACTCAATCAACAGACTTATTAGAAGGATGAACTGAGGATGAATATGATTATTTTGGGAATCTGGTCAGTAAATAAACAGAGTGGCAGTTTTCAGACTGTAAAAGAAAAAAAAGGAAAAGTAGGTATTTCATACTGGACTAGCCAGCGGCCTGGTCTAAGAGCAGCTGGATCCCAGATGGTCAATTAAGCAGAACCTGGCTGTTTGAAAAACATGCAGGGTATATGTAAGTGTATGCCCAAAAATCCCCAAAGAGAGAGAGCTGGAGGAGAAGGGATTGCAGCATGGCCACCCCCCTACTGGGTGTTCTTTTCTCACTGTTCCTCTCTCATTGTCTTTATTAAAAAAGATCTATTTGAGTCCACGCGATTGATGTATATATCCAAACAACAAAATTTATTACAAGCAGTAATTGCCGTAGGAACTAGAGGAATTGAAAACCCTTAATCAAGTCAACTCTCCCAGGCTAGCCTACATCGAAAATAAAATAACCAAGTGACAGGGCATCTGGGGAGAACAGACGCAACCTACCCACCAGGGGCTGGATAAAAGAAGTGTCTCATAGCCCTGCTCATGCTTCGCCTGACTCATCCAGTCCCACAAGTGGGCAGCTATTTCCACGGGATCCAAATCTTCCAGATCGGCTAGAGTACCTTGCTGGGGGGACCAGGATTCTTCTAGTCTTTTAGCTAAAAGTTCTCTTCCTTCCACAGAGCTGAGAATCAATGCCGCCAAGGTTTGACCGATGACTCCCTCCTTGACCCTCTCTCTCCTTCTCCATCTCCAAGTCTGATTGGCAATTTAACATTATTTTTTGAGAGTTTTTATTGATTTATTTATTTGTATAAGGCATGTGTGCTCATCAGAACGACAGAGAGACAGAAAGCGAGAAATCTCCCCCCAGGGGGGATGACCACGCCGCAATCCCTTCTCCTCCATTCTCCTCTCGGGATCTTGGGCACACATGCACACGCGCCTGGCGTGAGTTTAAGCCATCGGGTCCAGGACTCGAACTGTAGTCGACTACATGGGAGTCCAGTGACATAGCCATTATGCCAACTGCTGGTCCCAGCAATTTAATCTTCTGATGGCATCCTCATCAAACCCTGCAGGCCTAGGGACCCATCTGCCCCTTGCCAGCGGCTTTGCTCCGATCCTGCGTTTATCGTCTATAGAACGGAGAAGGCGCCTTCATCCTCCAAATTTCCAGGTTGATGGCGGCATGTCAGGATGGCCTGTGAGATGACAGTGACAGCAGAGACACTCCCTCACAACATGTGGATTCTCGAGGAAAATCACTCAGGCATTCCCCAGTGTCCTTGGGGCTCAGTCAAACACTAGATAGTCACTAATCATCAGTCTTCTTACACTTCTTAACAGCTCCACAGAGCAATCAATTCACACACACAGACACACACACACACACACACACACACACACCACGTCAAGAAATGGAAATGGGAGGACCAGCGGATAGCGGAATGGCTATGTAGCTGGTGAACTCGCATGTAGTCGACCACGGTTCGAGTCTCAGACCTGGTGGCTTAAACTCACGCCAGGCATGTGTGCGCATGTGTCCAAGATCCTGGGAGGAGAATGGAGGAGAAGGGATTGCGGTGTGGCCATCCCCCCGGGGGGTGATTTCTCGCTTTCTGTCTCTCTGTCTCTCTCTGTCTTTCTGGCAAGCACATGCGACCTATAGCAAAAACATCTCCACAAAAAAAAAGAAAGAAAGAAAAAGAAATGGAAACGGGGTGGGCTCTGGGATGCAGAAAATACGCTCCTCAAGATAACCCAGACCACACATTATGACCATGGTTCAAATCCCCGGCCCTGGTGTTACTCACCCTGAAACCATAGCACACATGTAAGGGCCAGGATCCCACAGACCCTGGAGGGAGGGGGTCACAGTGTGACCAGATCCCAGGAAGGGTGCTCATCTTCCTCTTTCTCTCTGTCTCTCGCGTTCCTATATATATGCTCTACCTTAAATATGGAACCAAAAAAAAAAAGAGCTGAGTCAGGCTCCTTCTTCACTAAAGCATGTTTTCTAGTGGCTTCTGAAGCACCTTGGTGTCCCTCGATGTTGTCCTCTCCAAGCACTGTATTTCATTTATTTATTTATTTTAGGTTTCTGCCATAAGGCAAGTGGGCTCACCAGAGACCGAAGCAGAGAGGGAGAAAGTGAGAAATCATCACTCAGGGGGATGGGTCACGCTACCATCCCTTCTTCTCCATTCTTCTCTCGGGATTTTGGGCATGGTGTGATTTTCAAGTTGCCAGGTCTGGGACTCAAACCATGGTCATCCAGTGCCTTAACCACCACGCCCTAACTCGCTGGCCCCAAAGCCTGGAACTTTGCAAAAATAACCAAGATCAAAATCAGTCTCCCAGAATATATTACTCTGTTCTGGCATTCATGGAAATGAGCTAAGAAGGGGCCAACATGTGGTATGGTGGTTAAGGGCACTGGATTCCCACAGGGTCGACTGTGGTTCGAGTCTCAGACCTGGCGGCTTGCTTTCTCACTTTCCTTCTCTCTCTCTTTGTCCCTCTCTGGTCAAATTAAACATTAATAAATAAAGTGAAATAAAAAATAATTCTTAAAAAAAAAGAGAGAGAGAAATGAACAAGGAAAAGACTTACCCTTATTCATGCCAAATACTGGAATGCTGGAATAATCATGATAGATTTTTATATGTTTCTCTGTGCAAAAAGGCATCAAAACTTTTCCAACCACCCAGTACAATAATGAGCAATTCGGAATTCTAGCTACATATTGAAAATTCCAGATTTAGTATTTGTAATACTTTGTTTCTTATTTTCTCCCAGCAAAAAAGCAGTTTTGCTCTCTGAATTGTGGCATATTTCCATTAATGATAAAATTAATTGCTTAGCATTTCCTGGGATTATCTAGACCGGATTCTGTATTCTTAGTTATAAAATGACCACGTGCTCTCTTTTAGAATTTTTTTTTCTTTTTCTTTTTGGAGAGGTTTTTGCTATAGGGCATGTGCGCTTGCCAGAAAGACAGAGAGAGACAGAGAGACAGAAAGCGAGAAATCACCCCCCAGGGGGGATGGCCACGCCTCAATCCCTTCTCCTCCATTCTCCTCTCGGGATCTTGGGCACGCACGCACATGCGCCCGGCATGAGTTTAATCCACCGAGTCCAGGACTTGAACTGTAGTCGACTACGTGGCAGATTAGCAACCTAGCCATTGCGCTAACTGCTGGTCCCAACCAAGTTCTCTTTCTAGACTTCAAAGGGCCAAGAAGG
>NW_006159947.1:782984-792582 GCF_000334495.1 Tupaia belangeri chinensis
TCAATTTCAGAAACTGGAAATGCTGATGAAAGGACGTCCTCTGTGTTACTAAAGACGCAACTCGAAGCCATTTCCTCCCAGTGACCATGTCTGCTTCCAGCAATGATTTTCACGCCTGAGAAGACACTGGTGCTGCTGGGGGAGCCTCCTGATGGGGCTCCGAAGAGAACAATGCTCCTCTTACTGTCCTAGGGTTCTTCTCCCAATTACATGACCCTGCACAAACCACTTCCTCCCTGGGGACTACTCTCTTCCCTTGGAAAGAGGAAGCCAGGCTAATCTTTTACTATTCTCTTTCAGCTCTAAAAGCTTGTGAAATTAGTATCCTGCTGGGCAGGGGGGGGAAAAAAAAGGCAATAGCTTGTTCGTTCAGAAAAGCAGGAACATTTTAAAAATAAAAAATGTTCCTGGGACCAGCAGTTAGTGTAATGGCTATGTCGTTGGACTCCCGTGTAGTTGACCACGGTTCATGTCCCGGACCCGGTGCTTAAACTCACGCCGGGTGCGTGTGCGTGCGTGCGTGCCCAAGATCCCGAGAGGAGAATGGAGGAGAAGGGATTGTGGCGCAGCCATCCCCCCAGGGGGGTGATTTCTCACTTTTCTGTCTCTCTGTCTCTCTCTCTCTGGCAAGCGCATGTGCCCTATAGCAAAAACCTCTCCAAAAAAAAAAAAAAAAAAGAAACGCTCCTACTTGAGCCTTTATTGAGATGTGTCACAGTAACAAGTAACAGGCGCTGTCCTCCCTTGGCAGCCAACACGGAGTCACGCAGACAAACGACGCTTTGTGATGGGGCTAAATCTCCCCATTTGAAAAGAGAAGCAGGGATTCTAATCTGTCGCCAGCGATGATCTGGTACCACTGGCCAGTGACTACGGGGTTACCTGGTACGTTGACAAGAGTCTTCCTTTCTGCAACTGCCCAGATTCATCATCACGCACACGGATTCATCATCTCACACACACACACACACATGCACACACATGTACACAGTGTCCCATAACAGAGAAGAAAAGCGTCCCTGGCTAGTATAGTGAAAGGCTTTGACCCGCTCACTCAGTGACATCTCAGAATCACTGAAGTATGTCACCTTATCACAGACATCATGATTTAATCATAAGAACTGCTCATTAATTTGTTCATTTATTCATTCAACATACTTAAGTGCCTAGCATGTACCAGGAACGTCTTAAACAGTCACAGAAACAACAGAAAATAACTACTGTCCCTCTCTTAGAGACTTTCTAAAGTAGAGCAAGATAATTACAGATCATGGTAAGAGGGATCAGGAAGGGGCCAGCAGGTGGCGTGGTGGTTAAGGCGCTGGACTCCCACATGGCCAACTAAGGTTCGCGTCCTGGACCTGGTGGCTTGCAAATTGTGCTCAAAATCACGACAGGAGAATAGAGGAGGAGGAACTACGGAGTGAACATCCCCGTGGTGGGATGATTTCTCACTTTCCCTCTCTCAACTCTCCCGTGCAGGGAAAAATGGGAGGAGGGGGTTGCTGGCAACCTGGGTGCAGGAGAACAAGGTAGACCAGAGAGGCAAGAATATGTACCAGGGTGATAGACCCACAATTTCACTGGGGCCTCCCTTATCAAAGACGGCCCATAAAGGACAGCAATGAAGAGGATAAGGAAAATCGAAAAGATAGGACCCAGGGTCAACGGCCACTTCAACGTTGGCACCCCTATAACTTCAATTAACAGCACAGAGCCCAGGAAACCCTAAACCACAAGATGGCAAGGGGACAAAAGCAGTTGATACACCAGCTGAGAATCCCCCACTCCGAGGCCGAGCAGGGCAGAGGAGATGCCAGCTTACCTCCTCCTACCAACGGTGGAATTCTGGCAGTAAGAAATGAACAAGATGAAAGCAGAAGACCACAAGGGCTTGCTTTTTGCCAGCTGGCCCGATCCTTAGAACTATCTGCATTATCTCTGGAGCATAGGGCTTTGATTATTTTTACCAAAAGATGTCTCTTTTTGGTAATGACAAATGTTTGTTTGTTTTTTTAAATAGCCTGATTTTTCTCAATACACCTTTAAAAGTCTTTAAGTTGTTTCATGTCTGACCGAGTTAGGATTTTTAAGAACTTTTAGTTTTGCTACACTCACTGGACAGAGACAAAGTAAGAAATCATCCCCCAGGGGAATCGACACACTGCAATCCCTATTCCTCCATTCTCTTCGGGATTTTTCTTTTCTTCCACCTGACTCCAACTGTGTAATCAGCCACATGGGATCTGGCTGTCTTAACCAACACACTACACTGCGTGGCTGGCCCAAAAGTTTTATTTTCAGATTTTTTTAAAAGATTGATTTAATATTATTTATTCATTCACTTATTTTATTTCGACGAGAGAGAGAGAGAGAGAGAGGGAGAGGGAAAGTGAGAAACCAAGCCACCAGGTCTTGGACTCGAACCACGGTTGACCCTGTGGGAGTGTCCAGTGCCTTAACCACCATGCCACCTGCTGGCCCCAAAAACTTCATTTTAAATTTGTAATAAAAGTTTACAACTTGATTTTTTTTTTCAAAAAAGTCAACAAACTGCAAGTACCCATTAATAAAAATTCAAAATAATTGTCAAAAAGAAAAGAAAGAAGGGACCAGCAGTTAGCATAATGGCTGTCACTGGACTCCCAAGTAGTCAACCGTAGTTCGAGTCCCAGACCCGGTGGCTTAAACTCACGCCGGGCACGTGTGCGTGTGTGCCCAAGATCCCGAGAGGAGAATGGAGGAGAAGGGATTGTGGCGTGGCCATCCCCCCTGGGGGTTGATTTCTCGCTTTCTGTCTCTCTGTCTCTCTCTGTCTGTCTCGCGAGCGCACGCGCGCTATAGAAAAACCCTCCCCAAAAAAAAAAAAGAAGAGCTATAGCTGTTCAGGCCTCTAGCTGCCTACCTCTTCCACAGACTCGGGGATTCCATGAAATAACACATGTGAAATGCACCCAGAGCCTGGTTCCTCACAATCTGCAGAGATTCTAGGTACCACTTGTATTATGAAATCAGAAAAGCAGACCATAGTGGGGCAGGGAAATAGGCTTGGTGGCCAGGTGGGTGTTCCCATGCAAATTACAGTTGCTTCCACGTAATGTCAGGCAAGGACCCTCAGCTTCCTCACCCAGAAAATACAACTAAGGTGAGGACGACACTATGTTTAAGGTGAGGACGACACTATGTTAGCAATGT
Organism: Tupaia belangeri chinensis; assembly: GCF_000334495.1. Lineage (NCBI taxonomy): Eukaryota > Metazoa > Chordata > Mammalia > Scandentia > Tupaiidae > Tupaia > Tupaia belangeri. The sequence goes on from NW_006159947.1 coordinate 786,180, forward strand.
AGCAAGATGCTCGTAGGTCACATGGTTCCTGTCACCCTGTGCTTCCCGGGGATTAGTCATCTCCCCTTCAAAATACTTACTACCAGGGGGAAAACATCTACAACACACTAACCTAGGCATTGCATTTTCTGTATTGTGTGAATAATCTTCATAAAGTTGTAACCAGTATAAGTAAATGTGTACAATAAAATAACAGATTTTACTACATGACTCTAGGTTAATAATAAATAAGCTCTGGGGGCCAGCAGGTGGCAGGACAGTTAAGGTGCTGGAATCCCATCTAGTTGACCATGGTTCGAGTCCCAGACCTAGCAGATGACTTTGTCTCTTTCTCTCTCACTCTGTCTCTCTCTCTGGTGAGTGCGAGTACCCTACAGCATGTTAAAAATAATCATAATAAAAGTAAATAATTCTTTAAAGAAACATTAAATAAGCACAGCCCCCCAATTGTCATCCGTATAGGGGTTATGCAACAGAAAAGCAGGGGTGGGTACGTGGGAGGGAGACGAGAACAAGACACTAAATCATCTGTTGCCTGGCAATCAGGTTATAGAACCATGAAGTTTTTGCAGACTCAACTTTATTGCAACTCCGGGAAGGTTGTCATTGGCATCAGAATATCTAGTATATTACCTCCTAAACATATCCCTGAGAATCCAATTATTTATCTTTTATTCAGTGGCTTCCAACATTAGACCTTAAAGAGACCATGTTAATTGCTCAAGGTTTTGGACCTAGATTGAAGTCATTAAACAGCCACACTTGCAAGAATCATAGACGCTAATAAAAGGATATTGATTGGAAAACAAGCCAGAGACTTCAGAGGCACAACTGCGGAACTTACATGGGAATAAAGTTAGGTGCTACTTAGTAGAAAATTATGATCATTAACCAGTGTCCTTTATACATGCTTAATATATTTATAGTTTGTTCTCTGGGCAAGATAATAGTTAAAAGTCCTTATCTAGGGGCCAGCAAATGGCATGGTGGTTAAGGCACTGGATTCCCACATGACCCACTATGGCTCAAGTCCTGGACCTGGTGGCTTGCTTTCTCACTTTCTCTCTCTCTCTCTCTCTCTCTGGTCAAATCAAAAAACAATAATGATAAATAAAATTAAATAAAAATTCTAAAAATGAAAGTCCTTATCTAATACACACACAAATATATACATACACTCACATCTATTTTGCTCAAGCTTCTGGAGCAAAACAATCTCTGGCTGAATACTATAGATGTTTACATTTCACATATTTTGCTTTTATTGGTCTCTTACTACATGTACATACGAGAAGTCTTTACAGAATTCACTGGGAAGAAACTTTTTTTTTTTTGGAGGAGAGATTTTCACTGTAGGGCGCGTGCGCTCGCCAGACAGAGAGAGAGAGACATAGAGACAGAAAGCGAGAAATCACCCCCCAGGGGGGATGGTCACGCCGCAATCCCTTCTCCTCCATTCTCCTCTCGGGATCTTGGGCACGCACGCACCCGCGCCCGGCGTGAGTTTTAAGCCACCAGGTCCGGGACCCGAACCGCGGTCGACTACGTGGGAGTCCAGCGACATAGCCATTACGCTAACTGCTGGTTCCCGGGAAGAAACTATTTTTAAAATCAATGTTTTTTTTTTTTTTCACCAGAATAAACTCATACTTCATTTAACTCAATGTTTTTTCCGCAAACTTTCTAACTTCATGTGTGTGTGTGTGTGTGTGTGTGTGTGTGTGTGTGTATATATATATTAGTTTACTAGAAATACAGACGGCAGCAAATTGCCCTCACAAAGGAGATTTGAAATCCCACGTTCTGCTTTGGTGGAGCAGAACGGTCACTTCCGAAATTCCCTAGGGAGCCCAACAGCAGCTGCTCAGAGCGAATGAGGATGAAAGGAAGCCCTGCCACTCTGGGAACAATGACCTGGGAACTTCAAAGTTCAAATGTGGCAGGGAGGGACTCGAACCCCTTTAAAAGTATGGAAATCAAACAGGAACTATTCCACACTCCCTGTCACATTCCTGGACCATGACTGCAGTAGCGAGAGGGAAAATGCAATGTCTGCTTGCAGGACCACAGTGTCTCTGCACTGGCTGGCTGTCCATCCGGGCTCTGTGGGTGGACCCTGTCACCTCTCCAGAGCAGCGTCCACTTCTGGGGACACAGCTTTCCTTTAGAAAACCTGCCTGTCCTGTCACAGGCAGCCTTGGGCAGGACTCTCCCAAGGCTCCATGTCCCTTTTGGATGTAAATGTAGCCATGCAGCCCATGCTAAGCCAATCTGTCAATACCACCTGGACAAGAAGAGAAGGCCAGCAGACAGGACTTTTCCTATGGCATCTTTTTTTTGTTTGTTTTGTTTTGTTTTGGAGAGGTTTTTGCTATAGGGCACGTGCACTTGCCAGAAAGACAGAGAGAGACAGAGAGACAGAAAGCGAGAAATCACCCCTCAGGGGGGATGGCCACACTGCAATTCCTTCTCCTCTATTCTCCTCTCGGGATCTTGGGCACGCATGCACATGCGCCTGGCGTGAGTTTAAGCCACCGGGTCCAGGACTCGAACCGCAGTCGACTACACAGGCATCCAGTGACATAGCCATTAAGCCAACTGCTGGTCCCACTGGGGCGTCTTGAAGTGACTGTCCATGAGTCAAGCTGCCTTGATCCTCCCTGATCTTTTTGGAAAACTGTCCGTTTGATTCCAGGAGCTGTTCCATCTCCTTAAAGGATATTCTCAGCTTCTTCATGATGGAATTTTAGCTCAGGCAGTTCAGTCCTGTGCTTAAAGCCGATCCCAAGTCCTCAAGTCCACCCAATGCAGGCGGCACCGTTACTCTGCCTCCACCTGACCAGCCTTCCCAAGAAGCTGAGCCCTGTTCTCTCTACCCCAACCACTGGCTGCCTTTTCTGCTCCACCCAGAAGGAAGACCACGCTGCAACCACCCTGCGATCACCGAGAAATCACCCAGCCGCCTGGACCGCTCCTCCGCAGGCCTCACCTACCCCCTGGATCAGATTTCCTCCGACGTCAACAGCTGCCCTCACCGAGCTCTGAGTCCACGCCATTCTGGGATCACTGTGGGTTGTCACCCAAGGAACCTGCACAACAGCCAAAAGCTTTCCACATCCCTAGCTGCTTCTCCATTACCCTCGTGTTCAGGCAACTGTGATCCTGGCTCATGAACTTGGAGGCCATCTTAGTTAGGAGTTGTTGGAGCACATGGTTACCTGGGTCAAAACCTGATAGTTTTCCATCATACACAAGGGTTCCCTTTTTCTTTCTTTTTCTTTTTTTTTTCTTTCTTTCTTTTTTTTTTTTTTTAAAGAATTCTTAAAGTGATGAAGAAAAGAGGCACTCTTGCTTCTCACATGGAGACTTGCTCCTGGTCAAAGAGAGACACATTGTATGTCCCCACTTACTATATACCGAGTATCTGCACTCTACGACTGAAACTAATTGTCTAAAGGATACAGAAACGCAGTCTATAGATGTAAATACCAGATACAGTGTGTGTGAAAGAGGAGGGTCTGAGGAAGGACATTTGGGGGAGGGATAGGGAGGCAAAGCATTAATGGCACAAAGAGGTGTGGTTTTATCTGTTGAAGATACTTTGTATTTTTATCAACAGTACTAGGGAGAAATGTTCATGTGTTGAAATATCCATTTTGTAAGATAAATAATAATGTGATTGAATGTATGGAAGAAAATGAAATGAAAAAAATTATGAGGTAAAAACATTTAAACATGTAAATAATTTGTTTACTATGGAATACTACTCAGCCATAAAAAAATAACAAGACCCTGGAATTTGATAGAAAGTGGTTAGACATGGAGGATCTATTGCTGAGTGAAGTAAGCCAGGCTATGAAAGACAGATATTGTATGTATCCACTCAATATATACCGACTATCCGCACTCTATGGTAGAGAGCGAAAAATTGGAGGACATAAAAGCAGTGAAGGTACTTAATGAGAATAGGACAGTGTGGAATGGGGGAGGTGAAGAGAAGAGGATAGAGAAAGATAGCAAGTGAACAATAGAGCCTGGTGGCTTAAACTCACGCTGGGTGCATGTGCGTGTGTGCCCAAGATCCCAAAGGAGAATGGAGGAGAAGGGATTGTGGTGTGGCCATTTCTTGAGGGGTGATTTCCCGCTTTCTGTCTCATTATCTTCTCTGTCTTTCTGGCAAGCGCATGTCCCCTACAGCAAAAATCTCTCTAAAATACATAAATAAATAAATAAATAAATAAATAAATAAATAAATAATTTGTTTAAAATAAATAAATAAATAAATATTATTTAAAAAAAAGAGTGAGCCAGAACCAGTCCACCCCGGCTTGAAAGCTCTCACACTGATAGATGAACTCACTCATTCATTCCTTCAACAACTAAGATCCACCCCCCTTCTGTATCTAAACTCTCTCCTTTCCTGGGTGTATTTCACCTCAATGCAGTTGGGTTGTGTGCTCATCTTCCTTAAAGAGTCACTTGCAACATTTTGGAATATATCCTATATGTAAAGACCACTCCATCTTAATATTCACCTTTGGAACTATATAATTAGGTACATCATGAATAATAATGAATGTTACAGAAGTACCTAATGTTTGCACTGAGGATGGGGCAGGCATGGGGGCACGTGGTGTATGACTAATACGGGGAAACAGCATAAATAACCCTTCGCAACAGCCTCTTCCATGTATTAAATGTCTACTAAGTTTTCTATTTATTTTTTTTCTTTCTTTCTTGCTATAGGGCGCGTGTGCTCGCCAGAAAGACAGAGACAGAGAGACAGAAAGCGAGAAATCACCCCCCAGGGGGGATGGTCACATGGCAATCCCTTCTCCTCCATTCTCCTCTCGGGATCTTGGGCACACACGCACACACGCCCAGCGTGAGTTTAAGCCACCGGGTCCGGGACTCAGACTGCAGTCAACTACATGGGAGTCCAGCGACATAACCATCACACCATCTTCTGGTCCCATCATTTTTCTATTTCAATATAAGGCATTTCCCAATTCTCAGACCTTTAGAGTCTAATCCCTGTTCTCATATTCACGAATAAATTTTTCTATACAGACCTGTTCTTACCATACATGGTAAATGACTTCTTTTTTTTTTTTTTTCAAGTGCTTTTGTGGAAACATTTAAAAATAAAGACGTGTGAAAACACATCAACAGCATTTCTTGTCTAAAACAGGAAAAATAAAAAAAAAACATGAATGGTTTAACACTTCCTGAGCTCATGCTCAAAGGCAGTACGCTGCAAAAGCAGCACTCTACAGCCTAAGTGGTAGACAGTGAAAAAGGAGCCCTATGGTTCAGAAGAGCTGCTGTTCTTAAGCAGTTTTACATAACATCTACGGCATGCCTTGTGTCGGACCTCCCATGCAGTAGCAGTCAGCCTCTTGGCAGCCAGCCTTAGGGATATATTAACCTAGAAAAATAATTATCTTGGGCTTACTGAGCTGCTTGCAAATAGTAATAAAATACTTACTAATGCTAACTCCTAAACTGAACTGGAAAAGGAACAGTAAAAGGCGGGAATTGAATGACACCACCTTGGAAAAGCCCCACTGGTCTCCTGGTTCCACAGAATGAAATGGTTTGTGGTGTCTTCCAAAAGGCCATTGAGACTGTGGATCATGAGCACACAACGCATGAATTTCCCATTTTTTTTTTTTTGCACTAAAATAAACTTGTACTTTCATTCCATTTCCCATGACTTTTTAAAGTCCCCTCATTTCTTCCTAATATAGATTTAAAAACTGTCACAGAAGCAGATTGCACTAGTAAGGGGGGTTCTGACTCGCAGACACCCAGCAGGCCTTTCCTGGAAGTCTCAATTAGCAAAAGCATCAGCAGCCGGTCCCAGGATCAAGGCCACCTCCGAGACATACCGGACACAAGACGAGGGACTGCAGCCATGGACTGGCTTCTATCTGACCCCAAAGTGGTAAAGTAGGAATGACCTTCTTAAGAAACACACTGCCAACCGGCGTGGTTCGAGTCCCAGACCCGGTGGCTTAAACTCACAGGCACATGTGACTGCGTGCCCAAGATCCCAAAAGGCAAATGGAGGAGAAGGGATTGCGATGTGGCCATCTCCCCAGGGGGTGATTTCTCGCTTTCTGTCTCTCTGTCTGTCTCTGTCTTTCTGGCAAGTGCACACACCCTATAACAACAACAACAACAACAACAAAAATCCAAAAACACCTCTCCAAAAAAAAAAAAAAGGAAAGAAACACAACTGCATCTAAAGGCTTGTGAAATTCAAAGAGAGGAACACCAGGCCATCGGACATATATGTCAGACGTCAGGACACATTTCAAGTTCATGTCAAGACCCAGAAAGACCAAAAGCCCTATGCCCGTCTAAAGCAACGTGCCAACTCATTGTGAAAGGCACTGAT
>NW_006159947.1:792596-797374 GCF_000334495.1 Tupaia belangeri chinensis
GGCACTGATGTGAAAAGAGTGAGGCCTCTCAGGGAGGCCACTGCTGCGCCACGGAAGCCCCTGAACTTACAAATAAAAGGAGATTACACACATCACAGGGAAGGCTGGAAACAGGCTGGCCTGGTTAACAGTGCATGATAACAGATGCACAAGACGCCTGAGGATGGAGGAGAGGCGTTTTTAAAAGTCCTGGAGAACACCAAAATGGTGATTCCCTTTCATCTGGAATTGATCAGACAGGCCAGCTGCTTGCAAGAGATGACGCGGTGTGAACAGACGATAAAATACAAACAGGCCGGCACGATTCCCACCTCTCCTACACAGCTTCATTGTCTATCAAAAGAATCATCTTAAGGGACCAGCAGTTAGCATAATGGCTTTGTCGCTGGACTCCCATGTAGTCGACCGCAGTTCGAGTCCCGGACCCGAAGGCTTAAACTCATGCCAGGCGCGTGTGCGTGCGTGCCCAAGATTCCGAGAGGAGAATGGAGGAGAAGGGATTGTGGCATGGCCATCCCCCCTGGGGGGTGATTTCTCACTTTCTGTGTCTCTGTCTCTGTCTGTCTTTCTGGTGAGCGCACGTGTCCTATGGCAAAAACCTCTCCAAAAAAGGGGAAAAAAATCATCTTAAGATCAGAAAGGTTAGCACAGGAAGTAGTTGGAGGAACTAAAGCAAAAGAGAAGGGAGGGGATTATTTAAAACAAAACAAAACAGAAGAAAAGCCGCCAAACTGCTTTAAGTGGATTCATATCTTACAGCAAAATCTACAAACATATATGTATGTAGAACACCATGTGGGAAAAGGTGATAAAGGTGAGAAAACACTGTCCCGGGGTTGGAACAAGACAGATCATGTCTATGAAAGACAGTTGTTGGGACCAGCAGTTAGCGTAATGGCTATGTCGCTGGACTCCCATGTAGTAGACTGCGGTTCAAGTCCCGGACCCGGTGGCTTGAAATTCACGCCGGGCACGTGTGCATGAGTGCCCAAGATCCTGAGAAGAAAATGGAGGAGAAGGGACTGCAGCGTGGACATCCCCCCTGGGGGGTGGTTTCTCACTTTCTGTCTCTCTGTCTCTCTGTCTGGCGAGCGCACGCACCCTAAAAGCAAAAATACCTCTCCAAAAAAAGAAAAAAGAAAGATGGCTGTTGATTAAAGCAGAGGGCCACAGATTTATGTAATTGGATCTACTACCTCTGAAGCATTTATGAGAATCATTTGAAAATAACTGAGAAGGTAAAAGAACATTTCCCTTTTGTATTGAGAATTCGGTTAACTCTCAGTAGGACTTAATTGTTTTGAAAATAATGTTTCTCATACACAGAATATATCACTGAAGAATAAAAGGAAATATTCTCCATTAAAAAGGGGGGGAGGGCAGTAGGTGACATGGTGGTTAAGGCGCTGAACTCCCACAGGGCTGACTGCAGTTCAAGTCCTAGACCTGGCCCTCGCTCTCACTCTCTCTGGCGAGTGCACATACCCTATGGCAAATGAAAAAATAAATAACAATAATAAATAAAATTAAAATAAATCATTCTTTTTGTTTTTAAAGGGTCCCATGAGCCAGCAGGTGGCATGGAGGTTAGAGTGTCTTGACGCCCCCCCCCCCATGGCCTGCTCCACGGTTTGAGTCCTGGACCTTGCAGCTTGAAAAAACACGCTGTGTACGTGTGTGTAGATGCCCAAAATCTTGAGAGGAGAATGGAGGGGAAGGGATGAAGCGTGGTCATCCCCTCGGGGTGTGATTTCTCACTTTCCCTGTCTTGGACTCTCTCCTGTGACTACACATAGCAAACTAAGCAAACAAACGAGTTGTTTCCATTACCTGAGTCTGGACTATACTATGAATGGCCGACAACTCTGAGGTCCATGCCAGATGAAAATCAAGTGTCGAAGATTAAAGGGTGGCTTAAAGGGAGGTGGTGGCCATTGCCAACTGGCTGGCCTCCTTAGACGAACTTCCTTTCCTTTATTTTTTTTTCTTTTTTTTTGGAGAGGTTTTTTGCTATAGGGCGTGTGCACTCACCAGACAGGCAGAGAGAGACAGAGAGACAGAAAGCGAGAAATCACCCCCCAGGGGGGATGGCCATACCGCAATCCCTTCTCCTCCATTCTCCTCTCGGGATCTTGGGCACGCACGCACACGCGCCCGGCATGAGTTTTAAGCCACCGGGTCCAGGATGTGAACCGCGGTCGACTATGTGGGAGTCCAGCGACATAGCCATTACGCTAACTGCTGGTTCCCATTATTTTCTTTTTTGGTTTGCTATGGGACACGTTCACTTGCCAGAGGAAAGGAAAAGTGAGAAATCACACCTCTGGGGGATGACTACACTGCAATCCCTTCTCCACCATTTCAAAATCCATTGGGATTTTGGATGCATGCACACAGCATATTTTAAAGTCACCAGGTCAGGGACTCGAACTGCACGGCTGGTCATGTGGGATCCAGTTGGGATCCAGTTACCTTAGCCCCTATGCCACTGGCGGGGTTCATTTTAAGGTCACCAAAGAACCACTAATACAGTGTTGGTGCAGGGGGCAAATGTCCCTCACCTGGAACGTGGAAAGCAGTATTAATGAGCTCTTTGCTCTAATACAATTGCTTATAGGGCAATGAGCCCCACTGACTTCAGGAGCAGGAAGACATAACGGAATGAGGGCTTTAAATAAGCTAGCCCTTAAACACTTCCAGGAAAAAAAAAAATAGCATTCATAAAGAAACAACCGTGTAAATTACCTGTGTAACTTCGACTTTCATTTTGAGAGCTATGCGTGCACACATCACATGAAAACCAGGCCGATTCCTGGCTAGTTTCAAACTAGTTCTCATTTTATTAAAAGAAGTGTTAATACCCAGAGAACATCATCTTACTGTGTTATTCTCAGAATGAGTCAGTGGGATTTGATGGGCCCCGACTTCTACCCACCATTTTGACTTTGTAAAACAGAGAAAGAAAAGAAAAAAAAAAAAAAAAAACAAAGCAAAGCAAAGGAAAAATATCCACCTTTGTATTTTTTTTAAGCAAAATCTCAATCATCAAACACACAGTGAAGAGAGTAAGCCCACCCGCCATTTATGATCCTATGGGGGCATCCGTGCAGCCCACATGGCAGCATGAACTGAGCAGAACCAGACCGACAGCTTTTGACCCTACGGAAGCAGACACTACCCACGATAAGGAAAAGTGGGACACTCTCATCTGCCCACTGATGACAGGCAGTGTCACAACCTGGCACAGAAAACATCCACCAAGTCTATGGCACAAGGCTAGAAAAAGTAGTAACCCTAAAGGGCACCCGAGAACGCCACCACGCCCCGGTGTGACTCTGGGAGCGGGTGTGGCCCTGGGTGGCTTGTTCACCACGGTGCTCTGAGCGGCATGAGGACATCCACCAAGACTGGTTAGACGAGACAGGCTCAGAGATCTCAGAGCCATCTGCACAGGGTGAACGAGGCAGGGCTGGCATCCTTGGGTGTGCCGCGATGAGGCTAAAAATGAAGTCAGAAACTTCCACTCAACAGATTAAACTGGGACATGTGAGTGACAGCTAGTGGGCTGCAAGACGTAAAGGACCCAGCACAGCGCTCAGTGACATGAAAGCAGCCACACCCACACACGTGTAAGACTGCTAGCAGCCTACCCCACCTGCAGGAAGAAGAAGAACGCTCAGAGGACGGAGGGACGGAATGAATGCTTCGAGAACCTTCTACTGCCATAAATTTAAAAAGTTCAGCCAGAACCTCCTAAGCAATGCCTGCAGCTCCCACCGGGTTAGGAGATTAGAATCCCCCCCAGATCTGGTAGTCTACCTGTGGCCACTGAAAAGCAAGGGGCAATGGGCCTATACACAATAAAAACAAAGCTACATGAAGGGACCAGCAGTTAGTATAATGGCTATGTTGCTGGACTCCCATGTAGTTGACCGCAGTTCGAGTCCTAGACCTGGTGGCTGAAACTTATCGCAGGCGTGTGTGCGTGCGTGTCCAAGATCCCAAGAGGAGAATGGAGGAGAAGGGATTGCGGTGTGGCCATCCCCCTGGGGGGTGATTTCTCACTCTCTGTCTCTCTTTGTCTTTCTGGTGAGCGCACATGCCCTATAGCAAAAACCTCTCCAAAAAGAAAGAAAGAAAGAAAGCTACATGAGACTTCAGAACCACTCTGGCATTGTAAGTGATCCGTTTCCAAACCCTGAACAGTTTGGTCTTATCCCAGTCACTCACCAGACGCAGATTCAAGCCCCATTTGCTCAGCACCTACTGGAGAACAAGTGCTTTCGTTTCACATCATGTCTTCGCTCTGGAAAATGTTCCTGCAGTTCAGAGCACTTCAAGAGCCAAAAGAACAGGATGGCATGGAAGACTGGGCTCATGGCCTCTGATTATGGAGCAAAGCGTCCCAGCATTAGAATTAGCAATCCCTAATCCCTAACAACAGATTAAATCCCTATAGTTTCAGCTGCCCAACACGCAGAGCAATGGGGGAACAGGCAGGACGTCAAATGAGCTATGTTTATGGACGCTCTAGAGAATGTTCAGAGAAAAGAAGATGGGAAAGGAAAAGGATGGAAACTCTGAAATGGGGATTTGGGGTAAGTGGCACGCCCTAAGAAAATAGACATCTATAAACACTATTTGGCACATGGGGACCCTCTCCTTTTTATGATGCAAGCAGGTTTTCGGTCTTTCATTTAGTGTTTCAAACATTACTTTATTGAAATTTACTTATTATTATTTTAGTATTTCCAGACACACACACACACACACACACA
>NW_006159947.1:797403-798688 GCF_000334495.1 Tupaia belangeri chinensis
AGATAGAGAGGGAGAGAGAAAGTGAGAAAGCAAGCTTCCAGGTCTGGGACTCGAACCATGGTCAGCCATGAGGGAGTCCAGTGCCCTTAACCACCACGCCACCTGCTGGCCCCTCATGTAGTGTTTTCTATCTCAGTAAATGCTGCTGAGATTTGGCCGCAGGACCCCAACTTCAGTCATTGTTGAATCCTCTTTAATAGCTCCTATCCCTGGGACGGGCAATTAGCATAATGGCTATGTCACTGGACTCCCATGTGGTCGACCACAGTTCGCATCCTGGACCCGGTGGCTTAAACTCAGTGCGTGCCCAAGATCCCGAGAGGAGAATGGAGAAGGAATTGCGGCGTGGCCATCCCCCTGGGGGGTTATTTCTCGCTTTCTGTCTCTCTGTCTCTGTCTGTCTGTCTGGCGAGTGCACATGCTCTATAGCAAAAATCTCTTAAAAAAAAAAAAAAAGAAAGAAAAAGAAAAAAAAATAGTCTCTACCCCATCCATCATGACTGTCAGCTCTACTGCCAGGCTCTCTCTTGACCCTAACCGTGCATCACCTCCACTGATGACTAGCCCCAGCCACTATCACTTCTCTTTAACTCAGCCCACGGTTAAATAGGAATCCCTGTGGATGGACTTAGAGTTGGTCGGGGAGTCCAATGGGCAGCCACGTTTTGTCTCCTCACCATCTCACAGGAGGTGACGCACTGGTAGGGAGCGTGATCATTCTACCGTCGTATGACAGGAATCTCAGAGAGGGTAAGTGACTTCCCCAAAGCTACACCGCGCGGAAGGACCAGAAGCCAGGTATCATTACAGGCCTATGTGGGGCCCCAACTGCCTGGTTTCACTTCTCCTCAAGTCAATTACTTAGAGAGCATTTTAATTCATTTATTTGGAGAGTTTTGCTATAGGGCGCATGTGCTTGCTGGAGAGACAGAGAGAGACAGATAGACAGAAAGCAGTAAATCACCCCCCAGGGGAATGGCCACGCTGCAATCCCTTCTCCTCTGTTCTGGGATCTTGGGCACGCACAGAGGTGTACCCAGCTTGAGTTTCAAGCCACCAGGTCCGGGACTCCAACCATGGCCGGCCATGTGGGTGTCCAGCTATGCAATCTCTACGCCATAAGATGCTAAAGAGGGAGGGAACGGTATTCTAGTTACAGACTCAAGAGCCTTTTTTAAAATTATTTTTTATTTAATTTTATTCATTTATTTTAATTGGATCAGAGAGGGACAGAAAGAGAAAGAAAGAGAGAGAGAGGGAAAGTGAGAAAGCAAGCCAACGGGTA
>NW_006159947.1:798729-804411 GCF_000334495.1 Tupaia belangeri chinensis
CCTGCCGGCCCCAAGGTTTCTACCATAAGGGCGCATACACTTGCAGGAGACACAGAAAGAGGGAAAGTGAGAAATCACCCCCAGGGGGCATAGCCATGCTGCAATCCCTTCTCTTCCATTCTCCTCTCAGGATTTGGGGAATGCATACATGTGCCCGGCATGATTTCCAACCCACCCTAGTTGGCCATGTGGGAATCCAGCACCTTAACCACCACACCACCTGCTGGTCCTGCCTGAAGTGTTTTTATATCCCAAAACAAATACACTGTCCTTGTTAAGTGGTTACGTATCAGTCTGGTACTGAACAGAACAGACCACATAAGAGTAGCAAAAAAAAAAAATAAAATAAAAAACATACACAGTAAAGACACTGATTCTAGTAGTTTGCATCAGTGAAGTTAAAAAAAAAAAAAAAAAGACAATTCCAGCTGAGCTGAACATAGGGAAAATTTATATATGAAAACCACTAGGTTCAGGGAACCAGCAGTTAGCGTAATGGTTATGTAGCTGGACTCCCACGTAGTGGACCACGGGAGTCCCGGACCCGGTGGCATAAACTCATGCTGAGTGCCCAAGATCCCGAGAGGAGAATGGAGGAGAAAGGATTGTGGTGTGGCCATCCCCCCCTGAGGGTGATTTTTCGCTTTCTGTCTCTCTGTGTCTCTCTGTCTTTCTGGCAAGTGCATGTGCCCTATATCAAAAACCTCTCCAAAAAAAAAAAAAAAAGAAAGAAAAAAAAACCAACTAGGTTCAGAATGAAAGTCTTGCTAGTCACACTTAGTTAAAATTAGAATACATATTGCCAACCCCAAGGGTAAATTCCTCAGGGAGCTACTTCACAATCAAGGGAGAGCCAAGTGGCACCTAGGGAAATTAAGAGGACTTTTTGGGTGTTTTTTTTTTCCCTCCTTTGCTAAAAAGGCCAGCTCATGTAACGATTCTTCCACTGAACTTTAAACACAAAGACAGGAATAAGTAGCCATCTGGGGTTAAATTGAGCCAAAAATTCAGAACTTTCCCTCCTCTGTATAAGGGCAAGTTCTGGATTTAAAAAAAGATTTCCATCTGTAAAGTCTGAGTCACGTGATCACCTAACAAAGGAAAGTCTAAATGCAGAAACAAATAAGCAGAGATAAGAGCTACAATACACACACACACACACACACACACACACACACAGACACAGACACAGACACACACACACACACACACACACACATCGCAGAAGGCTGGTACTCGCTCTCAGACACTGTGGTGTTTCTTCCTAAACCTCACAGGTCCTGATGACAATCTTTTTTATTTTTTTTTATTTTTTATTTATTTAATTTTTTTGGAGAGGTTTTTGCTATAGGGTGCATGCGCTCGCCAGAGAGACTGAGAGAGACAGAGAGACAGAAAGTGAGAAATCACCCCCCAGGGGGGATGGCCACGCCACAATCCCTTCTCCTCCATTCTCCTCTCGGGATCTTGGGCACGCACGCACACGCACCCGGTGTGAGTTTTAAGCCACCAGGTCCGGAACTCGAACCGCGGTCGACTACGTGGGTGTCCAGTGACATAGCCATTACGCTAACTGCTGGTCCCCCAATGACAATCTTCACCACTCACAGTGCCTACCAGAGCCAGGACCCACCCAAGAGGCCACACAACAGTCGTCACCCTGGCTTCAGAACAGCTTCATCTCAGCAACCTGGTAAGGCACGGGGACTGGGGCTTGTGGGACATTTCCATATTCTGAGCACTAACTTGTAAAAGGTATTTCCCATCAAGATGGGATCAATGGAAAATCGTAGAGTTCCTGCAGCCTGAGAGATAGGAGGCAGGAGGCTGCTGCCTGGCCTGGCCTGTGCTGATCCCCTGTCCCTCCAGGCCTGAGCTGACCACCGAAGAGCCCTGCCCAGCATGCAGTGGGACAGGACGGTGACTGTGGCCCCGAACCAGACTACCACCCTCCTGTCTACCTGTCCTGCTCAGCCTCCAACCACAATGGAAGCAGACAGGTTTGGGTATACAGGAACCGAACACCTGAACACAAGCTTTGGAGGAAGTCTCTCCCCACAATGTCCACAGCAGTTAAAGGAGAGAAACTCCCTTCTGAAAATCTGCATCCTAAACTCCCACTGTGGGAGCCACACTCCCACATACAGCCAAGGAGGGGAACTGGCACAGCGCTCACTCACACCAGGGGAAGCCCATGAGCACAGTGTAGACACCTACATCCAAGGAGCAGGGAGGAGTGAGCACATCACCACATGACTGCAAATCCAAGCAGAGTCCCAGGAAATAGGAGAAAACCCGAAAACACCTCCCTCCCAAAGCAACACAGTAACTCCATACCAACAATGGATAAAATAAGAAATCACAGAAATGTTAGAAAAAGAATTCAGAATCTTCATTGTAATAAGACGCAGTGAGATGCAAGAGAAAACAGAATTCCAGGAGATAAGAAAATCCTGCCATGAACTGAAGGGGGAATTCCATCAAGAGACAGACACCCTAAAAAGGAATCAAGCAGACCATCTGGAGATGAAGAATATGAAGCAGGAAATCAAAACTCCCTTGGAAGTATTAACAGCAGATTAGATTGTGCAGAAGACGGCGCACCTCTGACCTTGAAGACAAAACTCTGATTTACTCTAAGCAACTGAAAATGTTGGAAAAATAACCATTAAAAACAAGGACAAATAAGGCCAAATATCTGCAGGACAAGGATTCCACAAGGTGAAGAGACAGGTAAAGGCACAGAAAATCCCTTTCATGCTATATTAGCTGAAAACTTTACAAATTTAGAGAGGTATAATGACATCCCAATCTAGGAAATTTAAAAACCTCCAAATAGATTTAACATCAAAAGATCTACTCCAAGAAACATTATAGCCAAACCAACAGAAATCAAAGCTAGAGACAATTTTCTAAAAAAGTCAAGAAATGGCAAGTTACTTACCAAGCTTATCCCATTAGACTAATATTGGACCTCTCAGCTGAAACAATGTAGTCGAGGAAAGAATGGGAAGATATATGTAAAATTACAAAAGAAAAACCAGTTTGGTCAAGAGTACTACACCCAGCAAGAGTATCCTTCAAATGAAAAGGAGAAGCAAACTCACCCCCAGATAAACAAAAGCTGAAAGAATTTGTCAAAACTAGAGCAGCTCAGTGCCGACAGGTGGCGTGGCGGTTAAGGCGCTGGACTCCCACATGGCCAAGGGTGGTTCTAGTCCCAGACCTGGCAGCTTGCTTTCTCACTTTCTCTCTCTCTCTCTCTCTGGCCAAATTAAAATGAATAAGTAAATAAAGTTAAATAAAATAATTCTAAAAAAAAAACAAAACAACAAACAAACTAGAGCAGCTCTTCAGGAAATACTTCCAGGAATACTATACCAGGAAAACTAGAGAGTGATAACTGTAAGACAACACAAAGTAATAGGAGAAAAAGAAAGAAAAGAATGACACAATGTCAGAGGTCAGTCTGTACTTTGTATATAGCGATAATAACACTGATTGTTGGGACCAGCAGTTAGCAAATTGGCTGTGCCAATGGACTCCCATGTAGTTGACGATGGTTCGAGTCCCGGACCCGGTAGCTTAAACTCACACAGGGCGCGTGTGTATGTGTGTCCAAGATCCCGAGAGGAGAATGGAGGAGAAGGGATTGTGGCATGGCCATCCCCTCTGGGGGGCGATTTCTCACTTTCTATCTCTCTGTCTCTCTCTGTCTGTCTGGTGAGCGCACACACCCTATAGCAAAAGCCTCTAAAAAGAAATAATAGTGATTGTCAATGGATTAAATTCCCCAACATAAAGGCACGGATCGACTCAATAGGTTTAAAAACAAAACAGAACAAGAACCCTCTATATGTTGCTTAAAGAAACACACCTCATTGACATAAGACACATAGGCTAAATACTGGGGAATCTAGTATTTGTGGTTGTACCCGTTTGTTGAGCAGGGATGTACTCTGAGCCCTGTTTTCCGTGCTCAAGAACAGCAGCAGCTTTTTGAATGTGTGCACTGAATGGTCATCACTATAACGGACAGAAGCCACCTTACTATAGAAGTATATACTACGATTTCCCGTCTTTAGTTTCTCAGAAGAGCCAAGGGTTATTAGAGCTGTTTCATTTTTGCAGGCCTCTATACCCCCATACCCACTTTTTCTCTTGAATTAAAGTGTTAAGCATAACTGTCACAACTATTATGTCTTCCAGTAAACCATACATATGATTTTTCAAAAAGACCAAAAAAAAGAGAGCTTTAGAAGTGAAAAGTAGACGCATGCTAAATATTCAGATTCAACTATTTTATACACAGCTAGTTTAAGTATAAATTCACCAATTATTTGATAAGACAGTGGTCTCCTCAGATTTCATACTGCAATTATATATATATTTTTTTCTTTTTTTGGAGAGGTTTTTGCTATAGGGTGCGTGCACTCGCCAGACAGAGAGAGACAGAGAGACAGAAAGCGAGAAATCACCCCCCAGGGGGGATGGTCACACCGCAATCCCTTCTCCTCCATTCTCCTCTCGGGATCTTGGGCATGCACGCACACGCGCCCGGCGTGAGTTCTAAGCCACCGGGTCCGGGACGCGAACTGCGGTCGACTACATGGGAGTCCAGTGACATAGCCATTACGCTAACTGCTGGTCCCTATATATTTATTATTATAACCATTATTCACTGTATAAAACGAGATAACAGGAAAAGTACAAGATGTTATAAGTTGCTGAGTCGTTCTTTTGAATGAACTTAAAGATGGCTAAAATCAAGAACTTTGTAAAGCCGATAACTCGTCAAATCACTGACTTTATCATGTTTTCACGTTCCAACATCTGTTTGCAATTTGGCTTTGTTTTTGTGGCCTTCTTTCTTTATGCACAGTAGCTGTGGTCTTACGAGAACTCACAGCAAGTAAGAATAAGGTTTCTTCTTCCATCTCTTCCTAATGAGCTATTGTTAATGGACAATTTTACTTATCTCTAACTGGACCCATGATTCATACCACGAATCTTTCCAGATTACAAGCTCTTATCTCCCACTGTCCTCCACATGGAAATTACAAATTCTCCTTTCATTGTCTATATTAAGGTTATCTTTGCTTTCAAAAATCCTTTCTCATTAATTGATGAGACTTTTTATTGTCTGATATTTCATCACTTTGTTTTTCTTTAGAACTATCTTTCACAGTAAAAAAAAAAAAATTACTGACCATTCAATTTATTTAATTTTATTATATTATTATTATCTTATCAGGGAGAGACGGGGCAGGGGGGAAAAAGGGAGTAAGCAAGCCACCAGAGGTGGGGAGCTTAAACCACGGTTGAACATGTGGGAGCATCTAGCACCTTAACCACCAGGCCACCTGCTGGCCCCCATAATGTAATGTTTTATAGCTTGAAGATGGTGAATAGGTTTATATCCTCGCTTTGTTATTATACACCACACACATACTTTTTAAAACCATACTGAACCCTACAAAGATGTGTAATGATTATCTGTAACTCAGAAATTACAATGAAAAAGAATAATGATAAAACAAAACAAAACAAAACACTGTAGACTACAGAAAATAACACCATCTGAAAAGAAAGTTGCCACGGGGGAACCAGCAGTTAGCATAATGGCTATGTCGCTGGACTCCCATGTAGTTGACCGTGGTTCGCGTCCCGGACCCGGTGGCT
>NW_006159947.1:804513-818429 GCF_000334495.1 Tupaia belangeri chinensis
GGGTGGTGATTTCTCACTTGCTGTTTCTATGTCTCTCTGTCTGTCTGGTGAGCGCACGCGCCCTATAGCAAAAATCTCTCAAAAAAAAAGAAAGAAAGAAAGTTGCCACGGCAGTTTCAAATACTTTTACCAAGTGGCTAAGCTATTTTTTTCCTGGCTGCAAGCACCTAAATAGATGAGCTCCATGTGTGAGATGGATAAAATGACTAATTACTATGATGCATTAGGGGCCAGAAGGTACTGCAACAGTAAATGAGACACTGCAAGGCTGAACACACAGGAAGCTTTCAAGTGTGTGTCCAGGAACATCTCTGAGTACTCCGGGCACGACAGGCCCTTGATCCTGGGCTGGCTGAAAGTGAGGTGGATCACAGCATCAAGTCCCTGTCGGGGTGCAGTCCACCTCCCTCTTGTTCAAACCCTTCAATTACTACAACACTAAAAGCAAGCAGTAAAAAAAGTAACTTCACTGCAGAAAAGCAACGGGGACTGACACTGCTGAGCTTCAGAGAAGCTCTTCTTGAACAAGCTCTCAGGTTAGATGGAACAACAGCTAAAAAGAAACTAAATGTTGTCCTCTTCATTTGGTCGTACTGAGTTGGAGGTTCCATTCGGAATTTTAAAGCCAACTTTTCAAACCTAATAACGGAGTGTCATGTATATGAACTTGAACATTTCTAGGAGGGGAGATAACAGGTGTATAATTAGACCCATTGGGTAACTGGATGATAGACCAAAACCTTTACCCAAAAGATCCATTTGCTCTTGGTTTCCTGGTGGCAATCTTTTTTTTTGGATAGGTTTTTGTTATAGGGCGCATGCACTCGCCAGAAAGCCAGAGAGAGACAGAGAGACAGAAAGCGAGAAATCATCCCCCAGAGGGGATGGCCACGCCGCAATCCCTTCTCCTCCATTCTCCTCTCGGGATCTTGGGCACGCACGCACACGTGCCTGGAGTGAGTTTAAGCCACCGGGTCCAGGACTCAAACCGTGGTCGACTACGTGGGGGTCCAGTGACATAGCCATTACGCTAACTGCTGGTCCCTCTTGGTGGCAATCTCTATGGTTTTATCCATTCTATGGTCCATCCTCTCTGTAAGTCAAATCAACACCGTTGCACGTGTGAACCAGCTGGGAGGTGAAACATCCATGCTTGGTTTGTATCCCTGTGAGGCAGCCTGTTCCAATGGCTGGGGGTGACCCAGGCCTCAGGACTGCTCCAGGGCTCCCATCTGACCAGTGTATGGACAGGGCCACCACACTGAGGTTCACACGTGGCTACGCTACCACCGCCTCTTCACAAGCCCCCGCTGCCCTGTCTACACTGGACACGCTCTGCTGCATCTGAAACGGCAACAGTGGTTCCTCCTGCTACCTCTCTACACCAACAGCAGTGAGAACAAATTTGGACAAGTTGATCAAGTCCACCTGAGAACCCTTGCAAAATCATTCTTTTTTTTTTTCTTTTTTTGGAGAGGTTTTTGCTATAGGGCTCATGCGCTCGCCAGACAGATAGATAGATAGATAGATAGAGAGAGAGAGAGAGAGAGAGAGAGAGAGAAATAGAAAGCGAGAAAACCCATGCCGCAATCCCTTCTCCTCCATTCTCCTCTCGGGATCTTGGGCACGCACGCACACGTGCCTGGAGTGAGTTTAAGCCACCGGGTCCAGGACTCAAACCGTGGTCAACTACATGGGAGTCCAGCGACATAGCCATTACGCTAACTGCTGGTCCCAACAAAATCATTCTGAATACGAGCTTCAGGCATGGGGAGCTGTATCAAACTTGGGTAAAATGTGTACAGAAAGACCTGCCTCCAGACTTTGCTCAAAGCTAGGCCATGACCTGAGCTGGGGATTGGAAAAGTAGGGGGAGACAAATCAGAAGGAACTGGCAAGGGCCATTGGCCAGAGCCACTGAAACGACAGGATAACAGGATAGCAGCAGCGCAAGAAAACCAGGAGACCTGGTCCTGGCAGTAGAGATGCCCAGAGCCAGTGATTGGCGTGGCTAACACGTCTTCAGACAAGCTGGTCCAGGGCAATGGTGTGTGTGTGTGTGTGTGTGTGTGTGCAAAAAATGATCTGTGCCCCCTGGCAGGACCAATCAAAGCAGCTCACAGTGCTGGAGGGTCCAAACTAGACTCAAGGACCAGGGTTCCCTCTCTAAGAGGGGGACTGACCCTGGGGCCCTGTGGGCTGCTGTGAGTCAGGAAAATGATGGCAGGGTGTTTCCACCAAGCTCGTCCATCAAGTGCTAAGTCAGAGGACCTTAACCATCTCCATGTGGAAAGCTTTGGGGACTGGGGCGGGGACAAAGGGAATGAGGTGGTCTGCAGAAGCTGAGAGAATTCTTTTTTTTTTTTTTTTTGGAGAGATTTTCGCTATAGGGCGCGTGCGCTCGCCAGGCAGACAGAGAGAGACAGAAAGCGAGAAATCACCCCCCAGGGGGATGGCCACACCGCAATCCCTTCTCCATTCTCCTCTCGGGATCTTGGGCACACACGCACACACGCCCGGCGTGAGTTTTAAGCCACCGGGTCCAGGACACGAACCGCAGTCGACTACGTGGGAGTCCAGCGACATAGCCATTACGCTAACTGCTGGTTCCCAGGAGAATTCTTTCATAACGAGTTAGCTTCACCTTAAGACCAGAGTTAGCCACTGGGATGCAAAGCGATGGCAGAAGCTCACCTCTCTCGTGGCATCCAGACAGACCATGGTTTGCTGCTTCACTCAAGAAACACAATCGGGGGGACCAGCAGTTAGCGTAATGGCTATGTCGCTGGACCCCCACGTAGTTGACCACGGTTTGAGTCCCGGACCCGGTGGCTTAAACTCAGCCGGGCACGTGTGCGTGCCCCAGATCCCGAGAGGAGAATGGAGGAGAAGGGACTGCGGCATGGCCATCCCCCCTGGGGGGTGATTTCTCGCTTTCTGTCTCTTTGTCTCTCTCTGTCTCTCTGGTGAGTGCACGTGCCCTATAGCAAAACCTCTCCAAAAAAAAAAAAGAAACAATCTGTGCTCTAGACATTCTGACCCACTAAAGTGGTTTCCTGGTCCCAAACCTAGGCTGGCTTTGGCCTTCTCAGTGACAGCCTGTCTGAACTGTCACCTGACTCACCTGACGCTCCTATGCACAGTCCCAGATGGAGCAAGGGCAGTCATTTTCTTCAAAGACAGCTCACAAAAAATAACGATCAAACGCTCAGTTGAAAACAGACACCTGTCTTTTCCAAATCAATTAGAGCTGTAAAGAAGCCATGAGGCCCAATTCTATAGGCCCTTCAGATCCACCAAAGTTATAGAGAATACCACACATAAAAAGCATCCTGCCCAAAGTTCTATCAGCTTCACATTCCACATTTACATGGAAAAGAAAACGAACAGGAAGGTGGGACAGGATGATTTTTGCTTCTCCAATCTATTTTAAAAGATATTTTCTTTAACAGAAACAAAACAGGCTTCAAAAGATGTCACTGCGCACTTACATAAAAACCCCTAAATGACCACAAGGGCCACGTCAAAGCGGCATCATTTCTGCACTAACCTGATGTGTGAGGCTTTATGATGACATACACAACTGCCTTCTGTTGTAAAAAGAAAAGTTAAGGCTTAAGGAAAGTATATGTTACACATGTATTTTTATTACGCTCACTTGGAGCCATGGACTTCTATTATAAAATTTTATATTCTGCATTCTTCTAGTAAGACCTAACATGCAAACACATGGAGAGGGAGAGTCCACAGCTGTGCTGTCCTACGTGGTAGCCCTGAGTCACCAGTGGCCACTGACCACATGAAAAGGTCTAGTCCGAGTCAAGATGGACTTTTGGGTCATCACAAAAGCATTGATGTATTTTTTTCTATGTTTTTCCATGCAAAAATGTGTCATGACTTCTCCAGCAACCTAATAGAAATATAAAAAATACCCACGGGGGTGGGGCAGCAGATGGCATGGTGGTTAAGGGGCTGGACATTCCCATATGGTCGACCACAGTTCGAGTCCTGAACCTGGTGGCTTGCTTTCTCACTTTCCCTTTCTCTCTCTCTCTCTGTGTTTCTATCTGATCAAATTAAAATAAATGAATGAATAAATAAAATTAACTAAATAATTATTTTTAAAAAATGCCTACCAGATTTAGAAAGCCTAGTACATAAAGAAAGAAGGTAAACTATCTCGTTTAAAATTTTTACAGCAGTAATGTGTAAATGATAATATTTTGGATATACCGAGTTAAAGGCAATATGTATGTATGTTAATATTTATGTACAGACTATGTATTATTAAGCATATTATTCCTGTTACTATTATATTTAATTTTTCTTTAGCATTAAATAATGAAATAGTAAATAATTCAAAATTAAAATCTATTGATTCAATATAATTAAAATCAATTCAATATTATTAAATAATTCAATATTATTAAAATCAATTATTTCTTTCTGTGAGAGTGAGAGAGAGAAAGGGGAGAGAGGAAGGGAGAGGGAGATATATTCAATAGGGTCTCCACTTCATGACCTGGCCCAGTCTTCCCATGAGCAGGGTCATAGCACACAACGCCATGCCCAACCCACGTGGACTGGCCAGCATGTGAACCCAGGCCTCCCATGGCTCAGCCACTGTGCAGTGCTGTCCTCCTGCAGTGCCACCACAGCGGGTATCTTTTTGCATCTTAGATGTGACTACTAGACTGCTCTAACTCCAGAAGTGTCTACTGTTCATAGCTCACATTTCATTTCTGTTAGCACTGATCTCAAATAGAAATGCCTATCCGATGTCCACAGATTCCACGGACCCATTAGTGAAATCCTAGCTGGTCTAAATTCTGACCTTATTCCTGGCAGAAATGATCAAAACAACCCAATTAATAGCTCTCGGGAAGGGCTACTACATGCAACCTTAAAAGTGCTAAGTTGGAACCACGGTTCACAATACTTGAGCAGCTAACAAGAAACCAAAGTTGCTGAAAAAGTAGTAGAAGCTTGGGACCAGCAGTTAGCATAATGGCTATGTCACTGGACTCCTATGTAGTCAACTGCGGTTCAAGTCCCGGACCCAGAGGCTTAAACACGCTGGGCGCATGTGCGTGTGTGCCCAGGATCCAAGAGGAGAATGAAGGAGAAGGGATTACGGCATGTCCATCCCTATGGGGGGTGACTTCTTGCTTTCTATCTCTCTCTGTCTCTCTGGCAAACACATGCGCCCTATAGCAAAAAACTCTTAAAAAAAAAAATTAGTAGAAGCTCATGTACCTAGTCAAGGCGAGCTGAAAACCTCATTTAAAAATATTTTGTTTTGGGGCCCAACTGTGGCACAGTGGTGAACACAACCCTGCAGTGCAATCTTATGAAGGAAGGTTTGAGTCAAGGCTGGATACCTCTCTGGGCACTTCAGGCCTGGACTCACCAGGGCTGGCTGTGGTAGAATGCAGGTCAAGGCCCTATTGGGGATGCTGGCTGGCTGGCTGGCTGGCTTTCTCTCTCTCTGTCTCTCTCTCTCATGGAAGAGATAAATAACTTTAAAAAATATTAAAAACTTTATGATATACAAAATTTAAAGTAATTGAAAAGTTATTGAAAGGATTCCGACTGATGCTCAGTTTGAAAATCCATAGCATTAGCTTTCTATGTGCTAACGGTCCCAAACAAGAATTTTTTTTTTTTTTTTTTGGAGAGGTTTTCGCTCTAGGGCACGTGCGCTCACCAGACAGACAGAGACATAGAGACAGAAAGCAAGAAATCACCCCCCAGGGGGGATGGTCACGCCGCAATCCCTTCTCCTCCATTCTCCTCTCGGGATCATGGGCACGCATGCACACGCGCCCGGCGTGAGTTTTAAGCCACCGGGTCCGGGACACGAACCACGGTCGACTACGTGGGAGTCCAGCGACATAGCCATTACGCTAACTGCTGGTTCCCCCAAAGAAGAATTTTTAAAGGGATCCAAATCGCAATATCTTCACAAAACATAAATCAGCTAGGAACAATTCACTAAAATGGGTAGATTTTTAAAAAAATTGTTCCCTTGGGAACAGCAGATGGTGTGATGCTTATATCGCTGGACTCCCACGGAGTTGACTGGGGCTGGAGTACTGCACCCAATGGCTTAAAACTCACGCGTGTCCAAGATCCAAAGAGGAGAATGGAGAAGGGACTAGAGTGTGGCCATCCCCCGTGGGGAGTGATTTCTTCTTTTCTGTCTCTGTCTCTCTATAAGTGCATGCACCCTATAGCAAAAATCTCTACAAATAAATCTGTTCCCAGTATGTGAAAGGAAATACCAATAAATGGAAAGAGGAAATAAAGTGTAAATTAATATAAGAAAGATGTCAACTCCCTCAATATAAATGTATAAACTTAATGTAATCCCAATAAACATCCCAACATGGTGTAACTTGATTTTATGATGCATATGTAAATTCAAGTAAAAAAATAAACATAAAAAAGCCAGACATTTTTAAAGCAAGCAGTGATGCTATAACAGCTGTAAGTATATATTTTTGGATTTGGTTGCAATAGGAATTTGATGCTAAGGGACCAAAAGAGACCAAAAGAGATTGTGTGGGGGTCTGGGGGAGACACCGACTCCAGAAAAGACTCAAATAGACATGTAGAAAGGCATCTCAAATCACTACGGAAAGAAAGTATTCAATTTATAGTTACAATGTCAGGTGGATAATAATTTGAGAAAAACAAAACAGAGCCCAATCTCACAATAAAATAAATCCCATCAAAATTACAAAACTAGGTTCAGTATCCCTAATCTAAAAATCCAAAATTTGAAAGGCTCCAAAATCCAAAACGTTTTGTATGCCAAAATGACTCTACCCATAGAAAATTTCATACCTGACACTTCATATAACAGGCCACAGTCGAAAAGCTTCAATATCAAAATATTGTATAGCATTACCTTAGGAGTATATGTATAAAGTATATGCAAAACATAAATAATTTTGTATTTACACTGGGGTTCCATCCCCAAGATATCTCATTATGTACATATTCCAAAGTCCAAAATCCACAATCTTTCTGGTCCCAAATATTTCAGATACAGGATACTCAACCTGTTTCATTGTTTAAAATGAAACATAAAAATACTAGAAAAAAAAAGTTAAATGAAAAATTATTATCTTGAAATAAGAACAATGACAAGCATTTTGTTGATTTCGAAAGCTTCCTCTGACCTATGCCATATGCTTTGATTTTCATTGTTTTTGAAATAGAATAAAGGAAAAAACAAATTTTATAATACACATTAGAAAACCTAAAATAATTTAGCTCTAATGCACTCAACAGCTTCAGAATTGTGCTAAGTAACATGAAAACGCTGTTTTTGCAATTTTCCAATTTTTTTTTTTGGAGAGCTTTTCACTATAGGACGCGTGCGCTCGCCAGACAGACAGAGAGAGACAGAGAAACAGAAAGCGAGAAATCACCCCCCAGGGGGGATGGTCACACCGCAATCCCTTCTCCATTCTCCTCTCGGGATTTTGGGCACGCACGCACACGTGCCCGGCGTGAGTTTTAAGCCACCGGGTCCAGGACGCGAACCGCAGTCGACTACGTGGAAGTCCAGCGACATAGCCATTACGCTAACTGCTGGTTCCCGCAAATTTCCAATATTGATAACATGATGTATCACTACACTCACATTCTCTGTCCCTTTTCCTTCGGGGTCTCCTGCATCACATTTTTTCCATCTAAGCTAACACACAGCAGGTGCATAATATATGCTTGTTAAAGGAACAAAGGCCTTTAGTCATCTTTTATCTGGACAACCGAAATGCCTCCCTAAAATTCTTCTTTCAAGGTTGCTCACAGAAATGACTTTTCTTGTTCCTTTTATCTTTTAAGTTAATGCAACATGGTATTTTATGCAGTTACAAACATTTTAGAGTTGTCATTTGGCAAAACAATCCCTAAAAGGACTTCTAAACATATCGCTTAGCACATGTTTTAAATAATCGAATGTTCTTAGATTTTAGCATTATTATATTCAGGAGAAAAAGTACAAATCATTGGATAGGTACGTGTTTTGTGTGTGTGTGTGTGCCTTGCTTTCTTTTTGAACCTATTCCCTTCTCAGTAGTCATTCTCCCCTTTTCTTTTAATAAGACAAGTCTGAATAATGCCACCTAGAAAATTCTATTTCCCAGCTTCCCTTGCAGAGGAGACCCAATGCAAAATAAGCGTGAGTCTCTGCATGGCACTCTCTGGGAAACCCTTATGTCTCTCCTCCTTCTACTGTCTCTGCCTAGGATTCCTATGCAATGGCTGGCACTCCAGCAACCCTCTTGTGGTATTAAGAAAATCACATGCTCAGAATGGTAAGGCCACAAGGCATAGGGGGTCATACTCTATGGCTTTGTGTAGCAGGTAGAGTTCACCCTGAGTGCCTACCTCCCTACTAGTCTTACCAGAGTAAGAAAAATTGTATTGTAAATAAGCCATCATTATTCCAGTCCTTTATTTCTAGTATAGATTACTAATGCTGTGTAGGAGTGAAGGGGTAGGAGTGAAGAGCCCTAAAATCTTAGCCCCCTGCTTTACCTACTCTTGCTTTCTTGCAGATTGATTGCTATCAAGGTTTCAACTATTATTGCTGAACGCAAGATCCCTAAGTTTGATTCCTCTTGTATCTGACTTTAAAATGTTAAATACTCTTAATATAATGAATGGGTTCGTTTCGATGCCCCGCAATTACTCTGCAATTTGAATTGCTATCTTCTGTTGTATTGGCCCTCCTCAGTTTCCTTTTCTGATAGAGCTTCTCAGTCAAGTTCAAGATTGTAAAGAAGAGGGACCTGCAGTTGGCGTAATGGTTATGTCACCGGACTCCCATGTAGTCGACCGTGGTTCGAGTCCCGGACCCAGTGGCTTAAACTCACGCCAGGTACGTGTGCATGCGTGCCCAAGACCCCGAGAGGAGATCTTTCTTTGTCTTTCTGGCGAGCGCATGTACCCTATAGCAAAAACCTCTCAAAAAAAAAAAAAAAAAAAAGATTATAAAGAAGAGTTCCTCGCTTTCAACCAGCAACAGAATATCCTGAGAGGTTTGTTAACAACACCGATTTCACAGGCCCTCCTCAGATTGACTCCAGGAAACTGCATTTTAATGAGATACCTGGGAACTCACAAACATGCAAAGTCTAAATCATTGCTTGAAAACTGCCTTCCTCTTTCCTGTCTTGCATTCACTACATAGCTAAGTCCTCAATTCCTAGCACTCACCCTTTCGCTGTTCCTTAACATGCCAGACTCTGTCCTGCCTTAGGTCCTAAGCGCTGGCTGTTCCTCCTGCCTAGAACGCCCTATCCCTACATCCCCACTAGCTAACTCCCTCACTGCCTTCGTGACAATGAAGCCTAGCCTAACCACCCTACATAAAATTGCAACCCATCCCGACCTGACACATCTTACCTTTCCTGTATGTTCCTCACAGCCCCTCCCAACTTCCTTCCTTAACCCATTCTGTAGTCTGCTCAGTTTTTGTGTTTGCTTTCTCTCCTGCCACGCTAGAATGGAAGCACCTTCAGGGCAGGGCTTTTCCCATTCTGTTCACTTGAGCATACCAAGTTCCCGAACAGTACTTGTAGGAATTCAAAAGCAACCTGTTAAATGAATTCATGACTTAGTCAGAAATCTCTTCATTCTTCTCTGGGCATTCTGACCATTCCACTCCCACATTATGCCTGACCTTTATCATGTTACTACTTTATTTACAAAAGGGTCTATCTAGAGGCTGGCAGGTGGCATGGTGGTTAAGGGTGCTGGACTCCCACATGGCTGCCCATGGTTCAAGTCCCGGACCTGGCAGCTTGCTTTGTCACTTTTGCTCTCTCTCGCTCTCTCTCACTCTGTCTCTCTCTGGTCAAATTAAAATAAATCCATGAATAAAGTTAAATAAAATAATTCTTTTTTAAAAAAATAAAAGGGTCTATCTACAATACCTTTCTTCCCAACAATGCAATACACTTCCAGACTTACCGAAGTAAGATACTTCTGTTGCGATGTCACTCCCTTATAACCTTATCATGATTTGGCTCCCAGCCAGGCCTGTCAGCTACTCTATAGTGTGTCTTGTTCAAGTGAGAAATTAGATTAGATGAACTCTAAGACTGTTAAAATATTGGATTCTATATCCAAATGACTCACTGGGCATTCAGTGTGCTCTGTAATCTAGCAGAACTGTACCCATCCAAGTTTACATCCCACTCCTTCCAAGTTTCCTTCTGCTCCTGGCCAATTTCCTTAAGAACTCCGCAATCAGCCATCTTCGCTCTTCACTGTTCATGCCATCGCTCACTACCTTCAACAACGTCCTCCCGAGCCCTGAAATACACGGTGATATCCCTTAGGATACTGCTACTCAGGCCAGGGTCCACAGGCCTGTATCACCCAGCACTTCCTGAGAGCCTGTCAGTCACTCGAAATCTCTGGGACCAGCAGTTAGCGTAATGACTATGTCGCTGAACTCCTATGTAGCCGACCACAGTTCGAGTCCTGGACTAGGTGGCTTAAAACTCAGCGGGGCGAGTGTGCGTGCGTGCCCAAGATCCCGAGAGGAGAATGGAGGAGAAGGGATTGCGGCGTGGCCATCCCCCCTGGGAGGTGATTTCTCGCTTTCTGTCTCTCTGTCTCTGTCTGTCTGGCGAGCACACACGCCCTATAGCGAAAACCTCTCCCCAAAAAAGTCACTCGAAATCTCCAGGCCTACTCCAGAGCTAGTGAATTTAGAATCTGCCTTTAACAAGATCCGCAGGTGATTCGCGTGCACCTGGAAGTTGGAAAAGCACTGACTGGGGAGGGCTTGTTGTGTCCCAATGCAGTGATGTGCGTTCATGGGCTCTGTGCTCAGGGATAAAGACATGCGAGATTCACGGTCACCCGCAGGACCTGTGTCCCCACGGCCAGCACAATGCCCCATGGATAACATCCCTTCTCAGACTTGCATTCCCTACTTCACGGAAGTCCTTTCCCTCCAGTTTGGCTGTGAGTAACTTACAGGTGTGACAGTCATGCATCTGGCCAAACTGGATTCAGGTCACTTCAAGGAGAAAAAAGAGCTTATTCTAAGATTACTTGGGAATAGAGAGTAGAAAACTCAGGGAGGGCGCGCTGCTCCAAGGTCCGGCCCTTCTCTCAGCATCTGTGTCTCTGCACCCCTTCCATCCTCCTTCCTGTGTCCCCACTCCCTGACCTTTGTTCCTTCCCTCAGCAGCATTGACAAGACCTATTATGGCGATCCACTCTTCCCCACCAGCCTATTCGCCTCTGCCCTTCTCTGCTTCGATTTTCACTCTAAATCTCTAACACTTCCCAAGAGAGATCTAATCGGCACAGACGATCTTCTGGGGCCAAACCACAGAGTTGTAAGTACCTGAGTTACCCATAGATTTGCTGCCTGGGAGCCCACTTCGATCCCATCAGCTGAGGCCAAGGAGGCTGCAGGTCAGAGCACTGCCCCAGGCAGCAGGAGCTGTCCAAGGAGCCTGATCCTTAGGAAAGAAAGGTGTGGGCAGGACAGACAATGAGACCCATCACAACCTGCAGTCATTATTTTGTTTTTACCAGGTTCTGAGCAAAACACTGCTCAGCACAGAATCGGAAATCCATCAACAGAAGAGGGAACGGTCCCTCACCATGCAGCACCATGATCTTGCCACTGGGCTGGGCACACAGGCCTACAGACATGAAGTAAGTTGTCCTGTTGTCCCAGAGCGCTCAATCCAAGTGTGTCAGCCAACCAGGTCCTCACCCTTGGGCAAGTCACTAAACCACAGATTCCTCCACCAACAGATGGGACTGCACTTTCACAATCCCCACGAGTGTGGCAAGGTTCTCAGGTGATCTTGGGGAAAGTACTCTGCAATCTATCTATGCCAATCAAGCGCAAGACTGCGGCGGTTCCGAACCAAGAAACCCTCTCCCACGCCACCAGGTGTGCATTGCCTTCTTGTCTCTTTCCCAAATGTATAAGTTCATTGTTACTATTTCACAAAACACCACAACCTATTACCGCAACACACGGAGGCTTCAAACGGTTCAGGGAAAAAGGCGCGTGATGAAAAACTAGGCGTGCATTTCAAAATATGTTGCACCAAAAGAGACTTTAATTCTATTTTCTCCGTGAACCTTTTGGAATAGCCTCAGATTGTCATGACCTCTATGGTTCGAATGGTGAGCAAAATTCTATTGTCAGAAGTGAACAGAAATGAGTATGTTTTTATTGTGGACGACTTTACAGTACCATCACCCACTCTGGGTACCTAGGACGGTGCTGCCCTCGGTAAGGGTGTTTCAACACCTTACAGGTGACACTGAGCACCTGCTGAATTCTAGATAGGACACAGGTTGGTTCTGGTGTCCTGTGTGGCCTGGATCCTGCAGCAGTTTCACTCAAAATCTCAAGTGATAGGGACCAGCAGTTAGTGCAATGGCTATGTCTCTGGACTCCCATGTAGTCGACCGCGGTTCGCGTCCCGGACCCGGTGGCTTAAAACTCACGCCGGGTGCGTTTGCGTGTGTGCCCAAGATCCCGAGAGGAGAAAGGAGGAGAAGGGATTGCGGAGTGGCCATCCCCCCTGGGGGGTGATTTCTCACTTTCTATCTCTCTGTCTCTGTCTGTCTGGCAAGCGTATGTGCCCTATAGCAAAAACCTCTCCAAAAAAATAAAATCTCAAGTAATAGAATCAGAAAATCCCAGCTATGAAAGCCCAGGGCCCCTACTCTTTACATGGGGAAGGAAGCTAAGAAAATGGCTTATCTCAAACCCCTGGAATCCACTCTCCTAACTTCTGTACCTTTTTTTTTTTTTCCAAAAACCATGTTCCCACCTGCCTCACACTCCAGAGTGGGGGTAGGGACGAAGGGTGGGACGCGCAGTGATGATGGCAAAATGGATCAAGCCTCACATCTTCCTATTCTGGCCTTAGCAGTGTTCTCCTGCAGTTAATGCAAGAGAAAGACAAACAGAACAGGAGATATGGGCACTCTGTCTGGGCTCTGCCCTGAACGAAATTAAGGCATGTTTACTGAGCGCCTGCCACCGCCGGGAGGATGCTGCGGGCTCCGGGAGAGGAGGAGGAGCGCGGGCCTGCAAACGCCTCCTCGCCATCCCGGGGCATCTGTTGCTCAGAGCTGACAAGTGCATCCATTCAACAGCTGGCCTGGGTGGAGCACAGACAACAGCTTCCACCTTGCTAAAAAGTCAGCTCGGCTGGCCAAAGTACGGGCTTCAGGCTCAAGGAAAAACAAAACCAAACGTCAGCCGGGAGCCGGCGGAGACCTGGCTGCAGGAGGTGCAACTGCAGACTGTCACGCAGGGCACCCGCGGGCGCCCAACCCCAGTTCGGGCTCCTGCGCTCCCACACGCCAGGACGAGGGTTCGACGGGTCCAGCAGCCTAAGAAAGGCTAGCCCACTTTTCGGGGAGCTGTGAAGAGGGGGCTGCAGAAAGGTGGGCGGCGGGCTGGGGATCCGCTGGCCGGGTGGGGAGGCTGAGCGGAAACCGCGAGGTCTGCGAGCTAGCGCGGAGCGAGGTGGCAGGGCGAGCGTCTCGGGGACCGGGCTGGAGACGCGCTGCGGTGCAAGGCACGCTCGGAGCCTCCCGCCCTGGACGCCCATCTCCGGGTTCCGAGCCTGGAAAGAGTCTCCAGCGTGCATTGCAGGAAGTGCTCTAGGAAGGGTCCCCCAGGGACGGCGCGAGCCAGACTGCCAGGAGAAGAGCTGGGACGGGATGTCTCTTCCTCCCCGTCACACTCACACGCGCGCACACACACACACGCACACGCGCGCCCCGCCAGACCCCAGGCTGCCCGAGCCGCCCCCGCGCGCGCCCCGGGCTCGAGGCGGCCACTCACCCTCGGCTCGAGAGCGGATCTCCGACACGGTCCTCCGCATGGTGGGCATGGC
>NW_006159947.1:818597-865151 GCF_000334495.1 Tupaia belangeri chinensis
GGGCGCGCGCTCCCTCGCTCCCGCGGCCGCTCGGAAGGGGTGGAGGGGGCGGGGAGAGCCCGAGAGCCGCCCCGCCCCTGCAGGGCCGCACCACTCCCGGGGGGGATCACGTGCAGCCTTTGCAGCCCCGGGCGCCCGAGCTCCCGGGCCGGGCGCTCCCTGAGCGTCCTCGAGGGTACGTGGGCTCTTCCAAGTCCCGGCCAGAGGGGACAGCGAGCCCAGGTGGCCGCGCCCCCGCCGCCGCGATGCCTTCCTACCACCCTCTGGTTTGTCACTGCAATGGGACCGCCCGCCGTCTGGCCTGGAGTGGAGTCGAGTGGGTTGGCGAGGGCGGAAGGGTCTGGGACGCCAGGGATTGGGTTCCAGCCTGAGCATGAGCCGGGGACAGAGGCGACCTGCTGGCTCCCTGGGTGATAATGTATAGTCTTTCCGC
Source organism: Tupaia belangeri chinensis (assembly GCF_000334495.1). Lineage (NCBI taxonomy): Eukaryota > Metazoa > Chordata > Mammalia > Scandentia > Tupaiidae > Tupaia > Tupaia belangeri. Next base: position 819,031 of record NW_006159947.1, read on the forward strand.
GCCCCGATGGACCCCTGGCTTGAGCCCCTCTTGTCCTCTCGCCTTGTCTCCCTGCAACAGGCTGCGAGGCGGGGGCGTGGAGAGGTGTGGGGGGTGTCCGAGAGCTGGTGCCCCTCTTGCTGGTGGTGAGCGAGGGTGGCCTGCTAGAGGGCCCAGTGCAACCCACTAGTTCGAGCCCCTGCAGCCTGTCTAGGCCCTGAAATGGCAATAAAATCAGCTATCTGTGGGCGGGGTGGTTTACAAAGGACTTGTGTTGTTTGGGGCTTTTTTTTTTTTTTAGAGTCAAACCTGCAGGAAGTTGGGTGCAGCAGTTTCCTTTCGAAAGGGGAGAAGGGTCTTAGTAAAAAATAAATCCATAAATATATTCAATTATTTGCCCGTGTCCTAGGGACTGTGTCATAACTTCATTCCCTTTTTATTTTGCAGGCCGAATCTATGCTCATGAGTTGTCCAGACAAATACGGTGTTTTCTGTGTATTGCTGATTGCACCTTCCAGTGAGGAGGGGAGGTTTTGTGTAGATTCTGGTGAGTTGCTGGACTGGCAAGAAAGGGATACATTGCATTTAGAGCAATTTACTCCCTCCTTCCTCTCATTTTCCTCCCCCAGCGCTCAAAGGAAGAGGACCACACGGGAGAGTCCTTTTATTTGCTCTTCTCTGGATCCTGAATGGAGAGATCTTAAAGAAGTTTGACCCCAGAGAAGTTCCCAAGCCTGAGGACAAAAATGAAATCAAATCTGCTAACAGCGTGCTGTCTGCATGTGTGGGACTCCCTGCTTCCTGCAGGTAGCATTTGCTAATCAGCTTTGCCCTGCAAGAGTCCTCAGTCAGGGGCAATGCATATTTATGAGGACCCACTCTCCTTGGCTGGGATTCCCAGGCTGGGACTAGAACAAAGAAAACATAATTCCCAGCATTCCTGGAACATCTCAGGGCAGGATTCAAGATAAATGTGTCTGTTTCACTGTTGGGAGTGGTTTTAAGGGTTGGACTTTTTTTTAGGGGAGAGGGAGAGTGGGGAAAAGTTTTTGCTATAGGGCACGTGCCCTCTCCAGAAGGAGAGAGAGAGACAGAGAGAGACAGAAAGCGAAAAACCCCCCCCCACCCCCCCCCCCCGGAGATGGCCATGCTGCAATCCCTTCTCCTGCATTCTCCTCTCAGGATCTTGGGCACGCATGCACACATACCCGGCGTGAGTTTAAGCCACTGGGTCCGGGACTCGAACCGCCATTGACTACATGGGAGTCCAGCAACATAGCCATTATGCCAACTGTTGGTCCCAGGATGGACTTTTAAGAGTAAAAATGAGCACACATCCTTTTCAGAACTGTCATCATAGGCCACTTGTATTTCTTCCAAGTTGTAGGCTTTGTTCGACTGGATGACCAAGAGTCTGAAGCAAAGGACTGAAGCAAAGAAATAGTTAAAAAAAAAAAAGAAACTTTCCAAGTTAGCAATAAACTGGAGAAAACGCAGCACTTTTCTAATAACATCTTAGGTATCATTTTATATAAAGCTGGAGCCAATTTTTATTCACAATGAGCATGACCGCGTCTGGTCTATGAGCAGTCACCTCTGTAATTCCCAGTGAGCCCTCAAGTGTGGTTCGAATCTGCTTATTTACAAAGATAAGAGTATGTCAAAAGTTTATGGGGAACTGGAATTAAAATATGAGTTTATTTTGATGTAAAAATTTGAAATCCAATGCATAGTTTTTTTCATAAAACACATGTTTCTTGAACATTTTGAAGACCCCCCCCTTTTCTTTTTTGCCATAGGGTGCATGCGCTTGCCAGACAGACAGAGACAGAGAGACAGAAAGCGAAAAATCACCCCCCAGAGGGGATGACCACGCCACAATCCCTTCTCCATTCTCCTCTCAAGATCTTGGGCATGCATGCACATGCACCCAGTGTGAGTTTTAAGCCACCTGGTCCGGGACACGAACTGCGGTCAACTACATGGGAGTCCAGCGACATAGCCATTACGCTAACTGCTGGTTCCCCCTAATAATAAATTGCTTGGAGCTCCAGAGGTTACCTTTGTTCTCAGTGGAACAGTCTGTTTTATACACGAGTGTCCCAGTAACACCCATCAGCAAGACTGACAATATATGACATTCTTTAGGGAATGACAGCAACTTTTGGGGGGGGGATTTTGCTATCGGGTGCATACATTCGCCAGAAAGACAGAAAGCAAGAAATCACCCCCCCAGGGGGGGATGGCCATGCCACAATCCCTTCTCCATTCTCCTCTTGGGATCTTGGGCGCACATGCACACGTGCCCGGCATGAGTTTAAGTCACTGGGTTTGGTACTTGAACCGCGGTCAACTACATGGGAGTTCAGTGACATAACCATTACACCAGCTGCTGGTCCAACAGCAACCTTTTCTAAGAGAAGAACATTGCATCATTAAGTCTGTACCTTACCATGTGTCCTTTCTGGGGATATGCTATGTATCTATTTATCCAAAACAATGCATGTATCCCAGCTACGTCATTTCTGAAAAATCTTTCATTCCTGATTCCTAGAAATCACACACTTTCCTTTTTTTCGGTTCAGAAACTCGATAGAATTTGAGTCTTGCACTCATCTGCATCTGCTCAATTTCAAAGCTCTGGGATCGTCTCACTTTCCTTTGTGTGAGATGTGTCTGAGAAGTGCCACGTGCCAGCCCCTGGCAGGGAACCCTGGTGCCCGCAACCTGACCTTGCCACAGAACCTTAGGCGAATTGGGATGTCAGCAGGATCATTTCCAAACGTTCAGGTCCTGTGACCACACTGCTGGTGGATTTAAAAGGGGGTTGTTCAGGGACAGCGTCTCCACAGTCCAGGTCTCGTGGAAAGTGTTCCATGTGAGATGCCATACCAACATGCTAGGTGACAGGCACTTAGGAATGCTAGCCAGCAAAGAACAGGGTGGTTGCTATCTAATGCCAAATAGGCAAGCAGCGATGACAGACGTGGAGACAAGGGGCGATTCCAAGAGCTGGAGTTATTAACGCTTCAGCTACATCTCGAAGTAGGAGCTAAGCCCAGACATGAAAAGGACCATGAGGATGGAAGGTTTTGTGCAGATTCTGCTGAGCTGCTGACCTGCCAATAAGGGATATACTAAGAGCAGCTTGCTCAGTCCTTCCTCTCATTTTCCTGCTCCAGGGCGTGTAGTTACTACTAAACAATAGCGATGACGGACGTCCAAAGTAATCCGAGTCTTCGCAAGGCGTCCATGTTGGAGGGGAGCAGAGACCAGATAACGGGTCCCTCCTTGGGAACCCGTGTGTGGAGACTTAAGGGTCAGATTTGGGGACAGTCTTAAATGTCAGATAAGGATACTTTTGTTGTTTTGTTTTGTTTTTGTTTTTGCTGTAGGGTATGTCCTCTCGCCCGAAAGACAGATACCCACACCACCATCCCTTCTCCTCCTTTCTCCTTCAGGGAGTGGGCACAACACATATAGCCACTTGGTGTGATTTTCAAACCTCCGAGTCAGGGACTTGAACCATGCACTTGGCCATATGGGATAAAAATGCCTTGACCTCCATGCCACCTGCTGGCCCTCTTTTTTTCCTTTTTTTCCCTAATGAAGCTTCCATATAAATGGTGTTAGGAGTTCCCAGATGTCTACTTTGAAGCATTTTATAATATTTTCCCTCCCATTTCCTTATAAATTTCCCCTCAACCTTACCAACCGAGTTATCATCTAGGATAATTAACTTTAAATGGCAAATGCTCAAGACACTCCCAGTAACTGTCCCATATAGAAATGAATGGAAAAAGATGTCTTTAGTTTTCCCTTTGCATTAGCATGGCTTGTAACAGGAGAAAATAAAGAATGTGTAAACACATCCTACTGTCAAACGAGGGTATGGCCATTGGTAGACACTGATTGGCCCAAAGACCCAGGTTTAAACTTCAAACAAATCAAAAATAACTGTCAGATACCTCTAGTCAGGTGAAAGGTACCTGAGAAATATAGCAAAGGGACCGAGAAGGACTGTCACATAGGGCTAAGCAGGTTGGAGAGTTTCCAGGGCCGGCCAGGAGGCATGGTGGTGAAGGCAGCTGGATCCCAACTTGCAATTCCAGTTCTGGGCCTGGAGGCTTGAAAAACTGCATGAAGTACGTGCGTGTGCACATGCCCAAAATTGCTAGAGGAGAAGGGATTGTGGTATAGCCAGCCCCTGTGGGAGGTGGCTTTTCACGTTCTTTCACTCTGCCTCTGTGTCTCTCTGGCAAGCACATGCATGCTATAACAAAAACTGATGAAAAAAACATAGTTTCATTAAAAAAAGAAAGAAGAAGGAGTTAAATTTCCATGTCAAGACAATGAAATGGGATAAAGAATTGTTTCTTCAAAAATAATGTTGGGGGACCAGCGGACAGCATAATGGCTATGTCACTGGACTCCCATGTAGTCGACCGTGGTTCGAGTCCCAGACCCGGTGGCTTAAACTCACGCTGGGCACGTGTGCATACATGCCCAAGATCCCGAGAGGAGAATGAGAGGGGGATCGGGCCCGCCCTCTCCCCCCGGGGGGGGGGGGGTGGTGGTGGTGGTGGTGGTGGTGATGGTGATTTCTCACTTTCTGTTTGTCTCTCTGTGTCTTTCTGGTGAGCACATGTGGCCTATAGCAAAACCTCTCCAAAATAAATAAATAAATAATGTTGAGAAAACTGGAAATTTATATGGGAAGGAAGGAAGATGGACCTCCCTACCTCATACTAAATAATAAGATTAACTCAAAGTGAATCAAAGACCCAACTATAAAAGTTAAATTGCTGTAAAATTCTTAAGGAAAAAAGGAAGGAAATTTTTTTGAACTGAGATAATGGTTTATTCCATAGGACACCAAAAACACTAACAAAAGAAAAAATAAACATGATTAAAATTTTAGAACTTTGGTGCTTCAAGAGAAACCATCAAAACAGTGAAAAAACTCACAGAACAGGAGAAACCTTTTGTAAATGTATATCTGAAATGTGGCTTCTACCCAGAATTTTAAATCTCAGTCATCATAATCTAGTTGCTTGGTTAACAATAAATCCAGGGGCTGGCACATGGAGTGGTAGTTAAGAGCATTGGACTCTCATGTGACCAACCATGGTTCAAGCCCCAGACCTGGCAGCTTGCCTTCTCACTTTCTCTCTCTCTTTGTCTCCCTCTGTCCCTTTCTGATCAAATTAAAATAAATAAATGAATAAAATAAGGTTAAATAAAATAATTCTTTGGGAAAAAAAAAACAAGAAATACAATAACTAAATAACTATTATGCTCAGTCACCCAATCTAGTTGCTTGGTTAACAGTAAATCCAGGCCGACGTGCTCAGGTGCTGCTATATAATAATGGAGCCGTATGGGAAGGTCCTAGATTCAGATCCCAAATTGACCTGAACATGCATGATCCTAGCCAGCTAGAAAGCTAAGCCAGATGATCATATCATGGAAAGACAAATAACCCCATTTAAAAATGGACAAAAAACAGAATGGTTACTTCACCAAAAAAGGTATGCAAATTAAACGATGCTCATTAGCCATTAGAGAAACGCTGATCGAAATCACAAGAAAGATTTTATACCCACTAGAATGTCTATAATAAGAAAGGCAGATGGTGACGACTGTTGGAGCAGCCGTTGGAGACGTTCTGACTCTGTATACCGTTGGAGGGACTGTGTCTGGTGCAGGTGCTTTGGAAAACAGTCTAGCGCTTCCCCAAATGGTTACACATGAGCTTGCCGTATGATCTAGCAGTTGCACTTCTAGGTATAGACCTAGGAGAAATGAAACAGATGTCTCCCAGACACTTGTACTTAGGAGCCAAACATTGAAACAACCCAAATGCCCACCAGCTGTTGGAGAGATCATTAAAATACAGTCGATCCATACGATGGAATATTATTCTGCAATGAAAAGAAATGAACAACACAACATGCATGACTTTGAAACTGTTGCACTAAGTGAAAGAAGCCAGTCACAAAGGATTGCATTTTGCATGACCCCATTCATCTCGTATGTCCAGAACAGACAAACATGCCCAGACAAAAAGCAGATTAATGGTTGCTGAGAGTCGGGGGTAAGATGGTAGCACTAGGAGATGGCAGTTGATAGGGGTGGGGTTTCTTTTTGGAATAACAGAAGCATTTTATAATCAGTTGTGATGATGGGTGGACAACTCTGAATATACTAAGGAACTTTATACTTGAAAGAGGGCAATTACATGTTATGTAAATTGTATCATAATAAGGCTGTTTAAAAAAGAAAATTAAATATCCAAAGGTGTCACCCACATAATTACCAAGCTCGGCAAGTCAAAAAGAGATACCAGAGGATATTCTTGGTGAGATTGCCTTTCCTAATTACCTGATGTTGTCTGAGTTTGTTACTGTTCGAAGTCATCAAAACATTAACAATGGAATCAATTTGGGAGAAACTCACAGTCAGGTAAGAAGGACTTGCTTGCTTACAGTTTTGCAGAAAGTGTTTGGGGAACTTGTGACCCGAAGGTCATTAGAAACATGCCTGAGAACCCTATTTCGATCGACACTGGCGTATAGAAACAACTATGGAATGTTGATACAGACACTAGGTTCAGGGAACCAGCAGTTAATATAGTGGCTATGTCACTGGACTCCCACGTAGTTGACCACAGTTCAAGTCCCGGACCCAGTGGCTTAAACTCACGCCGGGCGCGTGTTTATGAATTAACAATGGAATCAATTTGGGAGAAACTCATCTTCAGGTAAGAAGGACTTGCTTGCGTTTATTAACTTACAGATGCTTACAGTTTTGCAGAAAGTGTTTGGGGAACTTGTGACCCGAAGGTCATTAGAAACATGCCTGAGAACCCTATTTCGATCGACACTGGCGCATAGAAACAACTATGGAATGTTGATACAGACACTAGGTTCAGGGAACCAGCAGTTAATATAGTGGCTATGTCACTGGACTCCCACGTAGTTGACCACAGTTCAAGTCCCGGACCCAGTGGCTTAAACTCACGCCGGGCGCGTGTTTATGAGTGCCCAAAGTCCCGAGAGGAGAATGGAGGAGAAGGGATTGCAGTGTGACCATCCCCCCTGGAGGGTGATGCCCTTCAAAAGTGTGTGTGTGTGACCAGCAGTTAGCATAATGGCTATGTCGCTGGACTCCCACGTAGTCGACTGCGGTTCATGTCCCGGACCCGGTGACTTAAACTCACGCCGGGCATGTGTGCGTGTGTGACCAAGATCCCAGGAGGAGAATGAAGGAGAAGGGATTGTAGCGTGGCCATCCCCCCGGGGGGTGATTTCTCACTTTCTATCTCTCTGTCTCTCTGTGTCTTTCTGGCGAGTGCACGCGCCCTATAGTGAAAACCTCTAAAAAAAAAAAAAAAGTGTGCGTGTGTGTGTGTGTGTGTATATATATATATATATATAAATCTAGCAAAGTATGCATAAATGTGTGTAATTTTGTTAGAATTATTTACATAAAATAATTACACCTTACTTTGTTAGAATTATTTACATGAAATAATTTAGAGCATATCCACTTTGAAATATTTGATATCAAGAAAATTTTGTACCACAAAAATTAATGTCAAAATGAAGTGATCAGATGTTAAGCACAAACTGATTTCAACCTAAAGCTCTTAATCTGCTGTCATTGAATAATTCATTCACTGATTTTCACTCATAATGATAAAATCGATACTTTTCTCTCATGCCTGTGATTCATTTCTCACATATCCACTTTGAAATATTTGATATCAAGAAAATTTTGTACCACAAAAATTAATGTCAAAATGAAGTGATCAGATGTTAAGCACAAACTGATTTCAACCTAAAGCTCTTAATCTGCTGTCATTGAATAATTCATTCACTGATTTTCACTCATAATGATAAAATCGATACTTTTCTCTCATGCCTGTGATTCATTTCTCATGCTTGTCTGTTCTCTTTTCAAATACCTTAGGAAGGCCTTAATACCAAGTGATAATGTCTTTAAATATTATTATCTTCTTCATACATGGGGAATCTCCAACAAAAAAATACAATAATTTGTATTATAAAAAAAAAAAAAACCTCTTGGTTGGAATTTTAGAATAAGTACCACCAATATATTTTAAATAAGGTTCAATTGACATATAGTCTTTGGGTAAAAATATTGAGTATTTTCTTCAAAAGTTAAAGTACATTCAAGGGCAAAACTAACTCCATATCTAATATTGAGATCTTAAATACTTAATTGCCATTTAAAAAAAAAAAACAACATTATTTTGAGCCAGCTGGGTGGCATGGTGGTAAAGGCGGTTGATCCAACATGGCCAACTTCTTGGTTTGAGTCCTGGACCCAGTGGGTTGAGAAACATGCTGGGCACGTATGAGTGTGTGTTTAAAGTGCTGAGAAGAAAGTGGAGGAGAAGGGATTGCAGTGCGTTCATCCCCTCTTGGGGAGGTTGCTTTCTCACTTTCTCTCTTTCTTCCTCTCTCTCTCTCTCCTTGGTGAGTGCATATGTCTTAAAGCAAACGAAAAAATTAAAAATAAAAAGAAATTATTTCAAGCCAATGATAAGAGACTGATTAAATGGTATGAGTTTTACTTTAATAATTTCCTGTGTACTGGAGACAGGAATTAAAATCTTAATTAGAGGTTTTGTTTCTTTTCCAAGTTGCCAAACAACATTTCAGTAACGCTGATTTCTCTGTAAAATGTCACATGAACTCTGGGCTAACACAGCGAGCATCAGATTGCCATAGAGTTTGATATTTTAAGCAGCAACTTTATTCTTTTTTTTTTTTTTTTGGAGAGGTGTGTGTGTGTGTGTGTTTTCTATAGGACATGTGCGCTCACCAGAAAGGCAGAGAGAGACAGAGAGACAGAAAGCAAGAAATCACCCCCCAGTGATTGGCCATGCTGCAATCCCTTCTCCTCCATTCTCTTCTTGGGATCTTGGGCACGCACGCACACACACCCGGTGTGAGTTTAATCCACCAGGTCTAGGACTCGAACCGTGGTGGGCTACATGGGAGTCCAGACACATAGCCATTATACTAACTGCTGGTCCCAGCAGCAGCTTTATTGATGTGTAATGTTACATGATACACTTTACATGTTTGAAGTGTGGAATTTGTTAAGTTTTGATATGTATTTAAACACCTTTGAAGCCATGACCTCATTCACGATAATAAACATATCTATCCTATCCAAAAGTTTCCTCTTAGCCATGGTATGGTCCTTATCTGTCACAATAGATGCTCTTTCTACATGCATTCAAAACAATTTACTGCCTTTTGGCTGGACCCGCCATCTCCCAGTAATTAACCAAAATGACGGACACAAAGGGAAAAAGGAGAGGCACCCGATACATGTTCTCTAGGTCTTTTAGACAACATGGAGTGGTTCCTTTGGCAACATCTATGCCAATCTACAAGAAAGGTGATATTGTAGACATCCAGGGAATGGGGACTGTTCAAAAAGGAATGCCCCATGAATGTCACCATGGCAAAACTGGAAGAGTCTACTATGTTACCCAGCATGCTGTTGGCATTGTTGTGAACAAACAAGTTAAGGGCAAAATATTCTTGCCAAGAAAACAATGTGCATATTGAGCATATTAAGCATTCTAAGAGCTGAGATAGCTTCCTAAAACGTGTGAAGGAAAATGACCAGACAAAGAAGGAAGCCAAAGAGAAAGGGACCTGTGTTCAACTGAAGCGCCAGCCTGCTCCACTCAGAGAAGCACACAGTGTGAGAACCGATGGAAAGGAGCCTGAGCTACTAGAACCTATTCCCTATGAATTCATGGCATGATGGGTATTAAAATAAACTAATCTGTGGTCTATTAAAAAAAAAACAAGCAAATTTACTGAGTGCCCACATGATTAGATTAGATAGCGAGCCTATGTTAAAATAAACTAATCTGTGGTCTATTAAAAAACAAACAAATTTACTGAGTGCCACATGATTAGATTAGATAGCGAGCCTATGTTAAAAGGTCAGCAAAACAGACAGGATCCAAGCTCTTGTAGATTTATATCATACGAGGAAGACAGATACTAACCAAAGAATTACAAAAACAAATAAATAAGTAAATACATAAAACAACTGTACTTTTACTATAGAAAAGGTGGTCTATAGCTACATATATTGATTAGACCCCCAAATTAGTTCACACTGATGTCTGGAAATCTTCAGCAGTGTTTTATATGGCTTTTGTAATATATCTGAAAAGAGATATATTACATATATATCTACATGTATGTATATATATGTATATACACTACATATTTTGTTTCTACCTCATGTTATAACTTTTATCTCAAAAAATAAGGTGAAGTTTGACATATGGACAGGATGAACAGGGAAGGAAAAGTGAAATATGATCATTTATTTCCTTGATGTTGACCAGACAGTCAAAACTGAATGGAAAAGAAACTTCTAAGAATATCTCATTTTTGTTTTCAGCCATGTCACATAACATGCATTTCAAAAAAGAAAAATAGCAATAATAAGATAAGTATGAAAGAGTTTTTATTAAAAATTGAGAGCAGTAGTAAAGTAAATTATTTTAAAATACCATTTGGTAATTCCATGTCTTTTAAGGTAGGAAGCATGCTGGGCTTAAGTAGGATGTTTCCTGATTAATTGAAACTAAGCCATCGCTTTCAAATATAAAATATTTGCCAATTTTGTCTGGGCTTCTGGGATGATGTATCTTCTGCTCAGCGGTCATAATTCACTGTGATGTCTAGTAGATTTATTGAAAACCACATTTTGTTTTCCTCTGACCCTAAAAAAAAAAAAAAATCTCAGGAACAACATCTGCTGGAAAGAGAGATAATTTATCTCTGTAGATTCTGGCCAACTTGGAACTCTAAGGAAATCTACCCAATGGAGAAAAATAATCAATACTTAATCCAAGGAGTACATTTAGGTTTTTGCCCCAGAGAAAATGCTGGGGATGTGTGGTTGGTGAGGGGACAAAAATAATGAAAAGAGGGACCAGCAGTTAGCGTAATGGCTATGTCTCTGGACTCCCATGTAGTCGACTGCAGTTTGCATCCCGGACCCGGTGGCTTAAACTCACGCCAGGCGTGTGTGTGTGTGTGCCCAAGATCCCGAGAGGAGAATGGAGGAGAAGGGATTGTGGTGTGGCCATCCCTCCTGTGGGTGATTTCTCACTTTCTGTCTCTCTCTCCCTCTCTCTGTCTGTCTGGCTAGCACATGCACCATATAGCAAAAACCTCTCTGAAAATAAAAATAAAATAAAAATAATGAAAAGAAAAGATCCAAAGGAAGTAAAGCACTGTTCATAGAAGGGAGAGACCTTCAATGTCAGAGCCTTGGTGAGCATGTGCCAAGTGTGGGGACAGCGGCTCCCCCTGGTGGAAGTCTGCTTGTTGAGGTCAGCTCTTTGCCTGCCTGTGGTCTCCTGTCTGCTTTTTATTTGATCCCAGCTCTGGAGAACTAATGGAGCCTATTTAATTGGAACCTCCTTCCTCTTATCCCTGAATCCATAATTTTTGTGTGTGTGTATACTTATTTTTTCAGAGAGACTCCTTCCTCTTATCCCTGAATCCATAATTTTTTTGTGTGTGTGTACTTATTTTTTCAAAGAGACAGAGAGAGAGAAAGATGAGAGAGAGAGAGAGAGAGAGACCCCAGTAGGGTCTCATGCCACAATTCACCAGGGCACCAGCCAGTCAGGGTAACAGGCATGCACAGGGAATTGAACTCAGGACCTTCCCTTGCAGCATCGGCACTGCATTGCCTCTGAGCCACAGTGGCTGGCCCTATTCCTGAGTCCCTGGGACTCTTACTCCATCTGGCCTCGGGGCTCCAGAAGCCATGCACTTGGAACTGAAGCAGCCTCAGTCTGTCACCTGCATGGCTCTTTGGTGTCCCCATGTCCTCTGACTTCCTTCCTCATCTCGTCCAGGCCCCTGGGGATCTCCCGTGACTTGTTTTTGACCTAAAAAAATAACTGGGCAAAAAGCCAAGGGAGACCTATAGGTTGAGAAATACCAAGGAAGACATTTGACTATGGACAGGGGCCAAATTATGGCGGAACATGCAAAACAGCAAAGGTTGGAGGAATGGATGCACGAAGAGGAAGTTACTGCAGGTTCTGCACAGAACAGAGCGATGCTTTAGGGAGAGTTTTGTGGTGGTGACAGAGCACAGAGTCTGGGTTACAGGTAAAGAGACCAGGCTGGGGATGATCAAGACCCATAAACAGAGGAGATGATGATTAAAAAAAAAAATTAAGCTGAAATAGATTTTTCTTTCTAAGAGAGACTTTTTGCTATAGGGCATGTGCACTCGCCAGAAAGACAGAAAATGAGAAATCACCCACTAAGGGAGAAGGCTAGGCCACAATCCCTTCTCCTCCATTCTCCTTTCAGGATTTTGGGCACATAGGCACACACATCTGGTGTGAGTTTTAAGTCACCAGGTCCAGGACTCGAACTATGGTTGACTACGTGGGAGTCCAGTGACATAACCATTACAGCATCTGCTGGCCCCAACACGAGGCATTTTTAGTAGTACTTGTGGACTACAGAGAGTGCAGAACAGCAGCATCTCTGCTGAAAGACCAGCTCGTCTTCCTCCATCGTTATAACACAGATGTAGGTATATTAAAATGTTGAGTTAATTCCCACTGAATCAGGCATCCTGATGCTCCAGGAGGAGAGGCTATTTTATTTAATTCCTTGAAAGATGGTAAATGTATGTCATACTGGAGCCTAATTACTGGAAGAGTTTTATTGATCTTTTCATGCTACTTGAACTTTCATCGTCTATATAAAGTACGGTAAATCTAAAGCTCTCATTGGTGTCAACTCTGATTTAACAGAGAACTGGCATTGGTAGACCTGGGTTTGGCTCAGTGCTGGCACAATCAAGTTGTTTGACCTCAGGAGTGTTATCTTAAATATTTTTCTGAACCTGGGACCAGCAGTTAGCGTAATGGCTATGTCGCTGGACTCCCATGTAGATGACCGTGGTTCGCGTCCCGGACCTGGTGCCTTAAAACTCACGCCGGGTGCATGTGCATGCGTGCCCAAGATCCCGAGAGGAGAATGGAGGAGAAGGGATTGCAGTGTGGCCATCCCCCAGGGGGGTGATTTCTCACGTTCTATCTCTCTGTCTCTCTCTGTCTGTCTGGAAGTGCATGCACCCTATAGCAAAAACCTCTCCAAAAAAAAAAAAGAAATGATATTAGGTACTAGAGACATTTTCCTCAATTATGCCATTCTTGGTGTAGTCTAATAACACTTGGACGCAATCTATCATTTGTATGACAAAGGTTGTCCATGTTGAATTTGTCATTTGAATGCATACGTTCATTTTTTATTTGCTTATTTTTAGTTATTTTTTTTAAAGAATTCTTTATTTAATTTTATTTATTTATTCATTTATTTTAATTTGGCCACACACACACACACACACACACACACACACACCACACACAAAGAGAGAGAGAGAGAGAAAGAGAGAGAGCAAGTTACCAGGTCCAGGACTTGAACCATGATCAGACATGTGAAAGTGTCCATCACCTTAACAACCATGCCACCTGTTGATCCCGTTTGCTTGTTCTTTGCTATAGGGTGCATGTGTTCACCAGAGAGAGATAGGCAGAGAGAGAGAGAGAGTGAGAAATCACTCCCTACGGGAAATAGCCCTGCTGCAATGCCTTCTCCTCCAGTCTCCTCTTGGGATTTGGGGTATGCATGCACACACACACTTGGCATGACTTTCATGTTGCCAGGTCCTGGACTTGAACTATGCAACCAGCCATGTGGGATCCAGCACCTTAACCACCACACCACCTGGTTGGTCTACTCCCCCTCACCCCTGACACTTTCTAGTTTTAAGACACTTGTTGCAAGAATGCTCATTAGTGGTATTTGTTAAAATGTTCAACAAACCTGTCTCTCTGTGTCATTTAGAATAAGGTTCAACTGTATGCAATGGAAAAATCCCCAAATAATAATGGTTTAAACCAAGTGGCCATTTATTTCTCTCATATAGAAAAGGTCCATGGATAGGCCCCATAGTCAGTGGCATTCCATGGCCTTCTGTTTCTGCTCTGTGACTCTAACACGTGTTTCCATCCTCAAGGTCACCTCCTGGTCCTGTCTCTGGCGTGCCAGCCGTAAGCCCACAGTGGATAAAGAAATAGAGCTATAAGGGCAAAATTAGACCCCAGTACACTGAACCTGATTCCTTCCAGCACCCACGACTCAAGTCTCCATAAAAGTTATGCTTGTATCTTACTGGTTGACCAAATGACCATACCCAACTGAAAAGGAATATGGGAAATTCAGCTAACAATATGCCTAGATAAAATTTAGGAGCACCAGTTAGGCAGGCGAGAAGGAATGTGCAGGCAGGCGGCCAGCATTCTCTGCCACTCTTTCTAATAGATCTCAGAAATCCTGCTCAGGGTTTGCATTAGGAAACCCTAGAGCTCTTCATGGACATCCTAATGAAACGACGTTTTGTTCAAGTTGTGATTTTAAATATTTATAAGAAAAAGAGAAAAAGAGTTTGCTTCCTTAGAAACAGGATAGATGAAATGAGTTTCTAACCTGCTGGGTCTTAGCAAAGAACATATTGAACGCTAATTGAAAATAGTATTGAGTCGAGTCTAGCTGTGAATAGAGGCAGGAATTAATTTAATGAGGTAGTGACTTACTGAGATGACTGTCTGGTCAAACACAGATAGAACCTCACAGTGAATGAGACTCACATGGTAATGGATGAAACACAAACAGAGTGGGGCCAGTAGGTGGCATGGAGGTTAAGGCACTGGATCCTACATGACTGACTCTTTGGTTCAAGTCTTGGAGCCAGTGGCTTGAAAATCACACAGGGCATGTGTGTGTGCATTCCCATAATCTTGAGAAAAGGCTGGAGGAGAAGGTATTATGGCATGACCATCCCCTTGGGGGTGATTTTTCACTTTCCTTCTCTCTCTCCGGTGAACACACATACCCTATATCAAAAATTAGAAAAGAAAAAACAACAGTAAAAACAGATCTTCTCTTTCAGTTTTTCTCTGCTTATATAAAAAAAAGAGAACATCAGGGACCAGCAGTTAGCCTAATGACTATGTCGCTGGACTCCCACATAGTCGACTGCGGTTCGAGTCCCGGACCCAGTGGTTTAAACTCACACTGGACGTGTGTGCGTGCGTGCCCAAGATCCCGAGAGGAGAATGAAGGAGAAGGGATTGAGGCATGGCTGTTACCCCTAGGGGGTGATTTCTCGCTTTCTGTCTCTCTGTCTCTCTCTGTCTTTCTGGCAAGCACACGCGCCCTATAGCAAAAACCTCTCAAACAAACAAACAAAAAAGAGAACATCAAAGAACTAGAGAGAAGCTACCTAATGGTATGTTCCAGGGATTTCTCCCTCTGACCTATGCACAAACAGCCCTGGAGGGAAAATGCTCATAGCAGTGTCTGTGAGGGAGGCTGCTGTGGTCCTCTGGTCAAGTGGGGTTTTCCATGTTCTTGAGGGTGGTTTGTGAATCCAGAAAAGATTATCCAAAGCAAATTTTATTTAAAAAAAATGATATTTACTTTACTTTAAAAATTAAACATGTCTTGAGAGAGTCATCCTTAGCAGATTTCCTCATGTCTGGATCCATTTTCCCAGTCCTCCAGCTAGTCAAGATTTTGGGTGAGTGCACCTGTGTTGTTTCAGTTTGACTTAGGACCCAAACCAGGGTTGGTTGTGTGGTTTCCAGCACTGCAGGTCAGAATACGGACTGCCTGTGCCAAGAGGCTGGGCCATAATTTATTAAATTTATGTGTAAAAAACATAGCTCTTCCTTAAGCTTTGAAATTCAACTTACTTATTTTACTCTGATTAGATATCTTCCCACCCCACCTTCCCCACAAGGGTAGAAGATGACATGATCTCCCCTGAGTCACTCCATGGGGATATCCAACCTAAAATATCTAAGCTAAGAGACTATCCAACCTAAAAGACTAAGGTATAGAAATTCTGTATTTCAGAGCTTTCCTGGGGCCAGAATTTGGCAAGCAAGGATAAAGAGCTCTGTTTTTCGAAAAGTCAGATTTTTTCTTTCTTTTTTGGAGAGATTTTTTTCTCTATAGGGCACGTGCGCTCGCCAGACAGACAGAGAGAGACACAGAGACAGAAAGCGAGTAATCACCCCCCCAGAGGGGATGGTCATGCCTCAATCCCTTCTCCTCCATTCTCCTCTCAGGATCTTGGGCACACACGCACACGCGCCCGGCGTGAGTTTTAAGCCACCGGGTCCGGGACGCGAACCATGGTCGACTACGTGGGAGTCCAGCGACATAGCCATTACGCTAACTGCTGGTTCCCAAAGTCAGATTTTTCTTGCCTACCACCAACCCCCCTGCCTGTAGTTTGGAAACTGGAATTGGATATGAAGGTAGTGGTTGGAATGCGCGTTAATAATAAAACATGCCTTTTCTTTGCCTGAGAAGGGACTGTGTAAAGATGATTCCGTTTTTAGGGAATTAGCTCTTCAGTTTGAATCTATTCTGTCTTGTCTCTGAAAGGTCACGTCTCGTTCTGTGTGTTTGTGTGTGCGCATGCATGCATGTGCAAGCGTGTATGTGTATGTGGGGAAAGAGAGAGATGTGCTAGTTTGATATAAGTTATTTTTTAGTTGAGCAAGAACAATGATGAGTGTATCTTTGCCTCGTACCAGCAGGAGGGCCTCATACCCGTGAGATCCTCAAGGCCACCATGACCCACTCAACAGCTTTCCCTCTATTTACTTCATTCTAGACTGAATTGCTCAGTGTTTGAGAAATAGAACACCGAGTTCAACGTGCTGCACTGGTTTCAAGAGCGTGAGAGGTTCCTCAAGTGGGAACAGGAGTTAACACTGAGGTTTGAGCATTTGGGGGAGGCGAGGGAGAGCAAACCGTAGCTAGGGAAGCAGATCTAGAGACTGAATTACGCCTCCAGGAGACTCTCTGTGAGTAGGGACGGATCTACCCCTCTCCCCCTTTTTCCCAAGACTATGGGAATATCAGATTTACCTCCAAGCTTTACGTGAAAATTTAAAAAAATACTTTGACATAATTTCACACCTACAGACCAGTAGCTGGAATCCAACAAAGAACACATTTACTGGGTTTGCTTTCTCCTTTTCTCACTTTCTCTACAGTGTTTTTCCTAAACCATTTGAGAGTTAAGTTGCTGACACAAAGCTTCTTCTAAACAGTGTGTATTTTCTTAAAACACTCTCTTTTACATAACCACACTATAGGGATCGAAATAAGGAACTTAATATGAAAACCATATGGTTATTGGACCTCCAGGTGGCATGGAGGCTAAGGTGCTAGATCTCATATCCTCGAACTTACAGTTCGAGTCCTGTACTTGGCGACTTGGGAAATATACCAGGCACAGGTGCCCAAAATCCTGAGAGGAGACTGGAGCAGAAAGGGATTGTTGTGTGGCCATCCCCTCAGGGGATGATTTCTCACTTTCCCTCCCTCTCTCTCTTGGTCTCCATTTCTTTGTCTCTGTCTCTCTCTGACAAGCACACGTGCCCTATAGCAAAACTAATAAAACAAACAAATGAATACCCGCCTTAATGGTATGATTATCTAATTAGACTAGTCAGATATTGTCACTCGTCCCAGGAACGTCTCCAGATCGTGGGCTGCGTTCAGTTGTCATAGGGCTTAGTTTCCTTCCACCTAGAACAGTTCTTGGGTTTCTTCAGGTTCCATGGTGCTGTTTTTGAAGAGTGCAAGTGAGCTGCTTTGTAGAACGTCTCTTCCTATGGAGCTGTCTGATGCTTCCTGCAGCGTTGGCAGAAACACTGCGGAAGGCTGTTCTGGTCTCCCCAGGGCATCTTCCCAAGTGAGATGCTGCGTGGAGACCCCATACTGTTAATGCCAACTCAGATCACGGGCTAATGCGACAGGTTTTTTCCATGCAAGGTGACCGATTATCCTTTGGTAATAAATATCTGGTGGGGAGATGAGTTTCCCTTTTGTAATCAATTGTACTCTGTAGATTTGGAAAAGAAGTTTTACTGTTTCTTTTTCCTTTCTCCAAATCTACTCCTTCCCTACCCACTGGGTTACTTTCATTTCTTTCTTTCTTTCTTTTTTTGGAGAGGTTTTTGCTATAGGGTGCGTGCGCTCACCAGACAGACAGAGAGAGACAAAGAGACAGAAAGCAAGAAATCATCCCCCAGGGGGGATGGCCACACCACAATCCCTTCTCCTCCATTCTCCTCTCGGGATCTTGGGCACACATGCACACGTGCCCGGCGTGAGTTTAAGTCACCAGGTCCGGGACTCGAACCACGGCTGACCACGTGGGAGTCCAGCAACATAGACATTACGCTAACTGCTGGTCCCCAAATTTATGACATTTTTGAAAGCTTCTTCTGAACAGCTTACTCAATACCTTTGTTACAAGAAACATTAAGGCAATGGATTCTCCAGACCTTACCTATGCCTTCTTCTGTTACATGGAAAACCTAGTTGCTGCATGAAAGAGTTTAAGGCCATTAAACTTAACAAAAGATATTACTGCTACAGCTAAAACTTAATATGAAGTCCTTAATATTTCATATCTAGCAAAAGCTCAAGGCACTTTTACTTTTAGTCATTTTTTCCAGGCAAGTTGGAAAAACTTTTCTCCTCCTAAAAAACTCTTTTTTCTTTTCTTTTTTTTTTTTTTTGAGAGGATTTTGCTATAGGACGCGTGCGCTCGCCAGAAAGACAGAGAGACAGAAAGCAAGAAATCACCCCCCCAGGGAGGATGGCCATGCCGCAATCCCTTCTCCTCCATTCTCCTTTTGGGATCTTGGGCACACACACACACGCCTAGCGTGAGTTTAAGCCGCCGGGTCCGGGACTCGAACCACGGTTGACTACATGGAAGTCCAGTGACATAGCCATTATGCTAACTGCTGGTCCCCTAAAAAAAAAAACTCTTAATATTAGCATCAATGAACAATTATAGTGATAGGAAACATTTTACTCTGACCCACCATTCTGTATAGATTAGATAGTGGGAAAATACGTAGAGTAAAACATGTCTTTTTCTTTTTCCCTTAGAATGTCTTTTTCCATAACATATTAGGTACAATGTTCAGGGAATGTATGTGAGAAATGAGATGGCATTTTCCCATAGGTGTGAACAAGAGGCCTCACGCGCTTACTGAAACGTCCATCCAAAAATCTGACCCATTGAATACTTCCTCCTAAATAACCAGAGAAAAAGCTAAACTCACATTCTTTTGGTTTCATCTGAGATTGTTTTCCGGCATTGGAAAGTCAATGGGAGGTTTTATTTATTGGCATTTATTTCTTTAACACAGTGCGTCTCAGCAATACTGGCAATTGCGAGTGTGAAAACGGTGGATTCCTCGGGTTGCATACCTTGAAGAAGGCTGAAGAACTTGGCAGGCATTCAAAAGCTGGAGCTGGAACAAGTGCAGGGTAAAATTGATCTGTCTTGCAGCTTCTCGGCAAACGACTGCCTCCTTTTGTTGCAGCCTTTGAGACTGAGCCCTCTTGTTTTGAACACTGAAAAGTTTGGAAAGCCCTAACAAATGCCCAGAAAAATCTATCAAGCAAGGTCAAGGGACCTGCTTCCTCCCTTCCAGATGAGGCATGGAGGCCGTGTGCACAAACAGGGAGGCTGTTTGCCCCCTCCTGAGCTGTTGCTTTATTTCCTCACAGTGCATTTGACTGTCTGAGTCTCTGACTCAGACCTCGCTGAGCTCCTGTTGCTGCGGGGGATATAATGGTTTGTTCTGTTATCCTGGAATGCCCTTGGCGCGGAGGAAATTAGAAGCGGGGGAACTCAATGAGTTTTCCCATCATGCATTTTTCACTGGCTTGTCCTGGCTCTTATTCTCCCTACCATGTTAGAGGAGGCAGTCACCCCACTTTGCAGGCTACTGGCTTGTCTGAGGAATCCTGTGGGTGCGTTTAATGCATATGGAAGAGGCACTTAGAGAACAGGTAGCATCCTGAAGGATAAAAATGTCTCATTTTTCTGAAAAAAGTTTTGGAAAAATGAGATATGCTGTGTAAGTTTTTTATTTATTTATTTTTTTCTAGATAGCCAGAATAGCTTTAACATCAAACGTTCTTGTTAACGTTGAAAAGCACAGTGGTTTAGATACAGACTCTGAGGTAGGTTGTATTTACGTCCTATTATTTCTAGCTTTGTAATCTGGGGCACTTAACTTGGTTTCTTTTGACTCAGTATCCTTATCTGTAAGTAGAATAATAATAGATATCTTGGGGGACCAGCAGTTGGCATAATGGCTGTGTCGCTGGACTCCCATGTAGTCCACCACAGTTCAAATCCTGGAACTGGTGGCTTAAACTCACGCCGGGCGTGTGTGCGTGCGTGCCCAAGATCCCGAGAGGAGAATGGAGGAGAAGGGATTGTGGTGTGGCCATCCCCCCTGGGGGATGATTTCTTGCTTTCTGTCTCTCTGTCTCTCTCTTTCTGGGGAGTGCATGCACCCTACAGCAAAAAACCTCTCCAAATAAATAAATGAATAAATAAATAGATATCTCACATGGTAGGATAAAATAAGATTAAATGAATTAAGAATGTATAAAACATTTTGAACAATGCCAAAAACGCATGCTAAGAGTCATAAAAAGTGATTGCTATTAATTCATAGATGAGAATAGCCTACTTGTTTTCTTTCATAGAATAATTGAGCATTGCATACTCAGTCTCTTCGTGTACAGAAAAATAATATGATCCTTTCTACAGGGAGTGCTACACGGATTCTGATAACAAAACGAGAGCTAATACTGTTTAATGAGTAGGTGTCTTGAATGTTACTGGCAAATCCCTTCAATAAATCTGTGAGAGAGAGGCTTCTTTATGAGCACCTTAAGAGGATGAAAGTACTGGCCCAACTTTGCAGTTGGAAGCTTTGGGACGCTCCTTCAAGGCTGTGTGACTTCAGAGCTGGTGCGCTTAGACCCCTCACCGCACTGCCCGAGGGTTAGGACTCCTCGTCCCTGTACAAGTGGTTCTCAGGCTTGAGTGTGCCTCAGAGTCACCTGAAGGGTTTGTTGGAGCAGATTTCTGGCCTCTGTCTCAGAAGTTGAGATACTGCAGTTCTGGCGGGTGGAGGGTGGAGGCGGAGAACTCACACTCTATGTAGCTAGATGACCCGGGCTGAGGCTGCTGGTTCGGATCGTACTCCGAGAACCACCATCCTCACTAAGTGACTCAAGACTTTTACTTTCTTTTCTTTCTTTTTTTCCCCTTCCTTCCTTTTTTCCTCTTCTTCTTTCTTTTTTCTTTTGGCTTGGAATCATTTATTTTTAAAAATTATCTTTATTTATTCATTCATTTATTTATTTCAATTTGACCAGAGAAGGATGGAGTGAGAGAGAGAGAGAAAGCCAACAGGTCCAGGACTCAAACTGCAGTTGGCCACATGGGAGTCTAGCACCCTTAACCACCAAGCCACCTGCCAGCCCTGGAATCAGTTATTTTTATCTTCTACTCTATTGCTTTTGTTATAGGGTGCGTGCATTCACCAGAGAGAGAGAGAGAGAGAGAGAGAGAACTCTCTCCCTGGGTGGATGGCTTCACCGCAATCTCTGTCTTCCAGTCTCTGGATTTGGGCACACCGGCACACGTGCCCTGTGTGTTTTTCAAGCTGCTGGGTCCAGGACTCAAATGGTGCAGTTGACCATGTGGGATTCAGCTCCCTAACCTCCTGGCCTGACTCTGGTTTATTCCTAGTAGCATTTCTGTTTTTTTTTTTTTTTTTTCTTTCCTGTCTCTTTACTGTCATCTGTCACTTGAAGCTATCCTTGTGTTCTTTTGTTTTCAAACACTCTTTATTACGAACACATTCAGCCATTGAAAAAACCCTTTGTAGCCCACCTCCTGTGGTTTTGAGTTTGTGGATTTTATAGTAATAAGAGCCGTTTAGAGATTCTTTTCCATAGTTACTGAGTTCCCTAGTATACCTCATTCATGAACACGACACTGACTGTTGCCTATTTTTATTTAAGCACAGCTAAAATTTTGAGTAACTAAGCCTGATAAATTCTAAAAATCTCCATAGTATGCCATTTCTCTCTCCGCCATGATGAGGGTCTTATGCCCTTCGGAAACTATTTTATAATAGGCCTGAGCAATATATAGCAGCACACTCTGACTTGGGTTCTTAGTTTCCTCAACTCAGGATTCTAGTAGGACTTGACATTGTGTTTCTTTTCTTTCTTTCTTTTTTTTTTTTTTGAGAGGTTTTTGCTATGGGGCACGTATGCTGGCTAGAAAGACACAGAGAGACAGAGAGACAGAAAATGAGAAATCACCCGAGGGGCGATGGCCATGCTGCAATCCCTTCTCCTCCATTCTCCTCTCGGGATCTTGAGCACACACACATACATGCGTCATGAGTTTAAGACACCAGTCTGGGACTCGAACCGCGGTCGGCTATATGGGAGTCCAGCAACATAGCCATTATGCCAACTGCTGGTCCCAAATGACCTTTAAGGTCTGAGTCGCTCTCCTCGATTCTTGGACCACTTAGGAGACAGTAGTCCCCAACAAGACAATGAATATTCTGATAAACTCTTCTATGGGGACCAAAACTAATTTTTATTTGGACAAATTAATTAAATTGGAAAATGAATGCTATCATATAACCTTATAGAATGATGTAGGATGTTGAACTCCTGCCTAACAGAGTTAAAAGTTCTTTTTATTTATTTATTTTTTAAAAAATCATTAAAAAGATGTTACAAAACAGTCCGTATGGAAGACTTATCTTTGCATCGTCTTAGCTTTTTGGAGACTAATTCCATTTTAAGGCAGATACATTAATACAAGTACCTGAGAAATGAGAGTCTGTAAGGAATGAGAAGAAGGTGAGATGGTGTAACTTCCTAGTATTGTTTATTTTTGAGGTGGTTCTTAATTAAGTCTTGCAGAGCCTTGCTGAGAAATTTTATTTCCGTCCTCAGCCTTACTCCCGGTAGGAACTCACCAGCTTCAGGGTTTGTAAGGATGACTGAAGAGTCTGGCAATCTCAGAACTGAGAGAGCAGGCTTCAGTAGGGTCTTTGCGCAGGTAGTCGAGAACATAAAGGGACCAGCAGTTGGAGTAATGGCTATGTCGCTGAACTCCCGTGTAGTCGACCGTGGTTTGAGTCCCAGACCCGGTGGCTTAAACTCACGCCGGGTGCATGTGCATACGTGACCAAGATCCCAAGAGGAGAATGGAGGAGAAAGGATTGCAGCGTGGCCACCCCCCCGGGGGGTGATTTCTTGCTTTCTATCTCTCTGTCTCCCTCTGTCTACACGTCTCAAAAACAAAACAAAACAAAACAAAAAAACAAAAACACACACAAAGAAGGTCCCTGGCATTTTATGATTAAAAGATAATTTAAAAAACATTTACAGATACACAGAACTAGGTAAATATAGATGAAATAAACCTGTCATCAAAATGATGAAAAACAGATCATAATAAACTCTGTACATTTATTTTGGAGACATCAATGTGAAAAGGTAGGCATGTTGAATGTAGCTATCACTCAAGGTGGAATTAGTAACAATTCATCTGGGGGAGCCAGCAGGTGGCATGCTGGTTAAGGTGCTGGACTCCCACATGACCGACCGGGGTTTGAGTCCCAGACCTGGCAGCTTGAAAATCACGCTGACTATGATTGTGTGCATGCCTAAAAATCCCAGGAGGAGGACAGAGAAGGGATTGCGGCATGGCCATCCCACCCCCCTGGGGGGGGATTTCTCACTCTCTATCTCTCCTCGAGGAGGACACAGTCCCTATGGCAAAAAAAAAAAAAAATTAATTTTGCCTCATGAAAAGATTATTTTGCCCCACTGTTATTGGTTCATGGTGGCGGTCTATGTAAGTTTATAAGATCTGCCTTGATCTAATATTTAGTATAAGATATGCCCTTTTCCACTACAATGTACCCATGAGATTTATAAATGTCTTACCCACTTAAAAAAATTCAATTTCTTACCCATCAGTTCTTGCTGTGTGGCTATGTAGCTACAAAATATGAATATTCTGCATCAACGGAACTCTGTTTTATTTCCTAAAGGAATATAAAACTATTTATTGACTGCTGTTCACCAGTATTGACAATAAAGTAAACAAAATACAACTGGGTAACATTCTGATTACTGCGGAATTATTGGTTTTCTTTGCTTCTGTTGAACCAGTAACCCAAATACTGAAAAGACTGAGGCCTACACAGAAGGAATGAGTTGGCGTTAAGAAAAGAAACATGCACGGTAGTTTAGATCACAGATTTGTTTGGTCATTTTTTTTTTTTTTTTTTTTTTGCTATAGGGCGCGTGTGCTCGCCAGAAAGCCAGAGAGAGACAGAGAGACAGAAGGCGAGAAATGACCTCCCAGGGGGGATGGCCACTCCGCAATCTCTTCTCCTCCATTCTCCTCTCGGGATCTTGGGCATGCATGCACATGCACCTGGTGTTAGTTTAAGCCACCGGCCCGGGACTCAAACCGTGGTCAACTATATGGAAGTCCAGCAACATAGCCATTACGCCAACTACTGGTCCCAAATTTGTTCATTCATTTATTCCAGCAAATCCTCAACTGCAAACATCTTTAACCATCTGATTCAATGTCCATGAGCCAAATCTTAGACATTTCCTGAGTAATAACCTTTCAGTCGATAGAGCGTAAGGATTTTCAACTTTTTGTAAAGGGAAAGTTCACTAGAGGGTTCAAATGCCCTCTTAACTTTAAGTCTTTCTTAGCTAAACACTGGGATTCATCTGTTTTTGTCATCTGGGAGGGGAGCTTGCTGGGAACCGTTCAATTTCTCCTTTCAGGAATTCTGAAAATAAACTATTGAACTTACATGACTACGAATAAAAATTGATATGGTTGCTTTTTACTTACCCAGTTTAGACCACCCAGTTACAAAATCATTATTGAATTCAAAAGGTTATGGCTTCAGGAAAACTTTCAATTTAATTCGGAGGAGCTCATTTCTTCTTCTGAGATATTTCAGACACATGAGCTTCTACACTGTTTTTGTTTAATGAAGGTTTCCAAAACAGAAAGCCATTTACATATTATCTTATGTACACACACACAAAGACGAAAAACAAAAACCCCAGACTGGTACTGAGGCAGGTGAGTTAAACACAAATTCATGATGATGAAACATTTCCCCAACATTTAGAAAACCTGTTCCCGAATGCAGAGAATAAAATACCATGGCATGAAATTTTTTTCCAATAAAGAAGCAACTACAGAAAGCTTTTATTTGTTCAAAGTAACCAGTGCTTTTGGGGTGCAACCCCCACCCCAACTCCCCAATACTACTTTCAAAACAAACATATCAAACTTGGGTTTTCCATTAGAAAGCAGTTATTTCTCCACACCAGTAAATCAAAATCCAAGAACATTTATATATATATATATATAAAATATATAAAAATATATAAAATGCAAACAATTATTGAATTATTGAGCTTCATCTTCTGGACAAGAATGCCAAGTTAGTCTCTCTTCATAAAAAGCAATTACAAGGGGACCGGCAGGTGGCATGGTGGTTAAGGCACTGAACACTCCCACATAACTGGCCACGGTTCGAGTCCTGGACACGGTGGCTTGCTTTCTGACTTTCCTTCTCTCTCTCTGTTCTCTCTGGTCAAATTAAAATAAATGAATAAATAAAGAATTATTTTTTAAAAAAAAGCAATTACAATTTGAGGACACTTCATATTTGCTTTTTTGCCAGTACCAAGTCTGCCTCATCTGAATCTTTCCATTTAATGAGAAGCATCCACGCCCACTGCTGTCTGTGGCTCCAATTATTCATCCAGGATCCAGACCTCTAGCAAAGCCTCTTCATTTATCAGCAGCATCTCTCTTCTTTGATTTGCTATGATCAGATTCGCTGTCAGATAAAGGTGTTCTCTTTGTACCATCTTTTTCTTTACTAGCTTTTTGAGAATTAAGAAATGCTTCATTCTAAATTTTCTTCTGGTTCCCAGCATCTGCAAATCCCTTCCACTTCAGGAAGTCTTCCATCTTCCCATTCATTATGCGTTGGTCCAGTGCTTTTTCCACCACAAATTCTGCCGGCTTTGTCTCTTCAACTTTTTTACTCTTTCCATTCTGTTTCTTACCCATGTTTTGCAATGTAGTTTTTTTGGAGTCTTTGTTTTTTCTTCTTTTTTTGGAGAGGTTTTTGCTATAGGGCGCGTGTGCTCGCCAGAAAGACAGAGAGAGACAGAGAGACAGGAAGCGAGAAATCACCCTGCAGCGGAGATGGCCATGCCGCAATCCCTTCTCCTCCATTCTCCTCTCGGGATCTTGGGCACACATGCACACACGCCTGGTGTGAGTTTAAGCCCCCGGGTCCGGGACTCGAACTGTGGTTGACTACGTGGGAGTCCAGCTACGTAGCCATTACACTAACTGCTGGTCCCCCGAGGCCATTTTTTACTGCAGACTTGAGTTCACTGCTCGGAGCTGCTTGGGGTCGTGGGTCTGCAGCGTCTCCTCAACAGAACTCTTGAGAGTCTAGGTACATCATTGTCTCCTCCTATTTTAGACTTTGTTTTATGAGAGTTCAATATGAGCTTGTAATTTTAACCAAAACCTCTGAAAAAGCAGGTCTAATCTGATTGTATAATAGAGTACCTGGGCATGCAAAGCCCCCTTGTTCATCTCATTTATAGCCACAGGTGCTTCAAGTATCTCATTCTTCTTAAGACCTCTCATTAAGGATCCTCTTCCTGGGACCCTAATACCTACACACACTAATTCTCTTTTTAATCAACCCCCCCCAAAGGTAGCCAGGTCCCCAACCCTGGAACCCGTAAATGTGACCTTGTTTGGAAATAAGAGTCTTTGCTGATGTAATCGAGATTTTTAGCTAGATTATAGCAGGCCCTAAATCCAGTATGATTTGTATATCTCATAAGAAGAAGAAATTTGTACAAGAAAATCTGTCAATATTTGGGAGCTAAGTAATTCGCTCTAACTAAACAACCTACTTCTAAAAATTCAGAGAGGAAGTCTTAAGGAAATCAAACATGTACTGAACTGAATGAAAATAGAAATGCAGCATATCAAAACCTGTGGACACTGGGACCAGCAGTTGGCATAATGGTTACGTCACTGGACTCCCATGTAGTCGACCATAGTTCGAGCCCTGGACCTGGTGGCTTAAACTCACGCGGGGTGCGTGTGCGTGCGTGCCTAAGATCCTGAGAGGAGAATGGAGGAGAAGGGATTGCGGTGTGGCCATCCACCCTGGGGGGTGATTTCTCGCTTTCTCTCTCTCTCTGTCTCTTTCTGTCTTTCTGGTGAGCGCACGCGCTCTATAGCAAAAACTTCTCCAAACAAACAAAAAAACAAAAAACAAAAAAAAACCTGTGGACACAACTAAAGCAGTGGTGAGAGGGATTTATAGCACTAAGTGCCTACATTAGAAAGAACACAGAGTCTCAAATCTAAGCATCTATCTGAAGAATACAGAAACAAGAAAAGTAGGATAAACCCAAAGCAAGCGAACGAAAGGAAATACTAAAGATCAGAGCAACCATCGATGAAATTAAAAATGTAGTTTAAAAATCCTAGCGAATAAGAAAACGGGATTTCTGAAAAGATCAATAAAATTGACAATTCTCAAAAAAACGCTGTCAAAAGGGAAATAAAAAGATAGAAATGATCAATAGTATGAATGAAACAGAAAATACCACTGTAGACCACTTCAGAAATTGAAAAGATGAAAAGGCTATCCTACAAACAGTTCTATGCATAGTAATTTGACAACTTAGGGACCAGCAGTTAGCATAATGCCTATGTCCTGGACTCCCATGTAGTTGACCATGGTTCAAATCCCGGACCCGGTGGCTTAAACTCATGCCGGGCGCGTGTGCGTGTGTGCCCAAGATCCCGAGAGGAGAATGGAGGAGAAGGGATTGCAGCATGGCCATCCCCCCTGGGGAGTGATTTTTCACTTTCTGTCTCTCTGTCTTTCTGGCGAGCACACGCGTCCTATAGCAAAAATCTCTCAAAAAAAAAATTTTTTTTGACAACTTAGATTAAGTGGATTCATTCCTTAAAAAACACAAACTGGAACAACTCTCACAGTCTGAAATAATTTGAACAGCCCTATGGCTATTAAATAAACCGAAATAGTTATTTGAAAACTCCCCCAAAAGGAGTATGCAGGCCCAGATGACTTCTCCAGAGAATTCTAATTATATAAAGACTTAATCCAAACTCTGTACCATCTTTTTCAGAAAGTAGAAGCCAGGCAACACCTCTCAATGTATTTTATGGAGCTAGTATTACCTGATACTAAAACCAGGTAAAGACAGCCCAAAATTAAAAACAAAAAGCAAAAAACAAACAAACAAAAAAACAACCAGGAAAACCATAGACAATGTTCCTGATGAATAAAGAAACAAAATCCTTAACAAAACAGTAGTAAAGCAAATTCATTGGCCTATAAAAAAATGATACTCCATAGTCACGGATGTTTATATTAGGGATACAATACAGAATTCAGAAGTCCAATGAATGGTCTTGTTTTTCAAAAAGATTTGAACATGGCAAGTTTTAGAACAGAGTGTGAAGTGGGAACCAGCAGTTAGCGTAATGGCTATGTCGCTGGACTCCCACGTAGTCAACCGCGGTTCGTGTCCCGAACCCGGTGGCTTAAAACTCACGCCGGGCGCGTGTGTGTGCGTGCCCAAGATCCTGAGAGGAGAAGGGATTGCGGCGTGACCATCCCCCCTGGGGGGTGATTTCTTGCTTTCTGTCTCTCTGTCTCTCTCTGTCTGTCTGGCGAGTGCACGCACCCTACAGTGAAAATCTCTCTCAAAAAAAAAAAAAGAACAGAGTGTGAGGTTATGGGAAAGTTTTGCATTTACGTATTTTCTTTCTTTCAACATGGAACATGCTCAGTAGTATATAAAATACATCATGCTATTTAATTGTTATGTAAGTGTATGCAACTAGGACTATAATCTAGGATGTTGATTTTATTTTCTCTTACTAGTTTTACCTTAGGCAAAGTTATAACCATTTTTGTATGAATTTTTTTCATGAAAAGAAATATATTTAAAATATTGCTTTAGAAAGGAACACCTAAAATCACTGCTTTACTTTATAATAATATACATATTTAAAAAAAATTTCCTTGGGACCAGAAGATGGCGTAGTGGTTATGTGGCTGGATTCCCACATGGCCAACTATGGTTCAAGTCCTGGACCTGCAACTTGACACTCATGCTGGTCTCATGTGTGTGCATGCCCAAAATCCCAAGAGGAGAATGGAGAAGGGATTGTGGTGTGCTGATCCTCTTGGGAGTTGATTTTTTTTTCTTTTTTTTGGAGAGGTTTTTGCTATAGGGCATGTGTGCTTGCCAGAGAGACAGAGACGGAGAGACAGAAAGCGAGAAATCACCCCCAGGGGGGATGGCCACGCCGCAATCCCTTCTCCTCCATTCTCCTCTCGGGATCTTGGGTACGCATGCACATGCGTCCGGCGTGAGTTTAAGCCACCGGGTCCGGGACTTAAACTGCGTTCAACTACATGGGAGTCCAGCGACATAGCCATTACGCTAACTGCTGGTCCCTTGGGGGTTGATTTCTCACTTTCTGTCTCTCTGGTGAGTGCACATGCCCAGTAGCAAAAATCTCTCTCTTCAAAAAAAAAAAAAAAATTCTTCATACATTATTGCATTTACAAATATCACTTTAGTGGAACCTTGAGTAAGTGATCAAACACTGTCAGTTTCTAAAGGCCCTTCAATCAAAGCAGTCTTTTTCTACTTCCCCTTTGAATCAAGTTATGAGAATGAAAGGACACACAATATGTTATTGCCCAATGTGAAACTTATAAATCTCCAGGAATTTAGTTTTAATATTCTTCAGAGAAAATCTTACTGAGATGGAGATCGAAGCAGCATTACAACTGCTGATTACACTGTGCCAGTAGCAAGCATTGGCTGTGTGACTGTATAGGTGTTATTTCTAGAAGTTTCCATGTGCCGTGTGGTCAGGTTACCTAGAGTACATTCCAACAGTTAGACTAGGCAAAGACACAGCTCGCAACTGAATATCATCCATTTTCAGTTGTAGAAAGTATAAACGAGAATAGAATAACAAACTTAACCGACGCAACAACAAATTGCTTTCATTAAATCTTTAAAGTTACATCCCGTTTCTAATTAATCTGGAGATGAGTACAAGATTAGAAGGCAAGAACCTGTAAGAGTCCATTGTCTGGCTCACTACTGCTTTATATAACGTATTGGCATTCATAATCACAGGACGACTGTGTTTTTTATTTTTATGAAGTCCCAGTAGCAAGCACATTTTCATGTTACCATGAAAGATTTGGATCCATTTCCCTCTGCGTAAAAGCAACCTACGATATAGAGCTTATTAATTTATTCTCAGCTGAGTGAATAAATTATTGAGTGAATCTTGATTTGCCAGATAAATAGGATCTGAAGATGAGATCTCAACGGGGAGTATTTACTAATTCCTATGAAGGCCTTATACATGTCTATCTGGGCTCTGAAAGATTCGAAGAGGAAATGAACAGCATTTCTGACTTATTAAGGAACAAAAATAACCCCTAAATTTTAGAGCAAAAGTTGCATTTTAAGATATCTTTAGTGTTGGTTTACCTCTGGTTACCTCACAAGAATCCAATTTCTGGCTCATATTTCTACTTTCAGATATTGATTCATCCCATTTATTTCTTGGCCTTTTTATTCAAGAAATAAACATCTTTCATGTATTCCAGGATTTTTAGAATCATGGGTTCATTTGCTCTTTCTCTTCATATTTACAAAGACTTTTTCTGGAAAATGATTTCACAAGGTTCCTGGAAAATAAGTCAGGCAGATGAGAAAACATATATCAATAACAGATGAGAAAAATTTAATGTATGAAGTGATACCAAGAATTAGGAAGGATGTGGAAGAACATGAGCCATGTGTTGGCTGAAATGTAAATTGTTCTGACCACATTGAAGAGCAATTTGGGAAATGTCTTTAACGCTTAGGGTGCCCATGCCTGGCTGTCTCATTCCTCCACTTCTCCATCCTAGAAAACCAAGGCATTGCTGCACAGAGAAATTCCTTGTGCAAATTTGTAATAAAAGAATAAGTCACTAAACAGTGAGTCAATACATAATCCATGTTTTGTTCAAACAAGTACTATGCAAGCTTTATAATGAATGGTCCAGATGTACATGCGTAAACATGTTTAATTTAAAAAATACAATACTGAATTGAAAATAAAAACGAGTTGCAGGGGCTAGCTTCATGGTGTGCAGGTAAAGAGAAGCTGGATTGGGCTTGGCAGGTTGCGTAGTGGTTAAGGGCACTGGACACTCCCACATGGCTAACCGCTGTTCAAGTCCCGGACCTGGAGGCATGCTTTCTGTCCCTCTCTGGTCAAATTAAAATAAATAAATTAATCAAATTAAATCATTCTTTTTTGGGGGGGGAGGAGAGATTTTTGCTATAGGGCACGTATGCTTGCCAGAAGATAGAGAGAGACAGAGAGACAGAAAGTGAGAAATCGCCCCCCCAGAGGGGATGGCCATGCCACAACCCCTTCTCCTCCATTCTCCTCTCAGGGTCTTGGGCACGCACACACGTGCCTGGTGTGAGTTTAAGCCACCAGGTCTGGGACTTGAACAGCAGTCGACTGCATGGGAGTCCAGCAACACAGCCTTTATACCAAACTACTGGTCCCTAAATAAAATAATTCTTTTAAAAAAATAAGGAAGAGAAGCTGGATCTTACATGAGACCATGGCTTGCATCTCAGCCCTGATCAGCCTGAGACATACGAAGCGTGCATATGAGAGCTGGAGGACTGGAGGAAAGGGATCAGGATGTGACTGTGGAGGGTGCCCTTAACTCGACTACTCACCCTTTTGCATGTGTATTCTCTATCATGAATAAAGAAAAAGTTTGCAAAGCAGTCTTACAGCATAACACACTTATGAATATTTTTTAAATGGTACTATTTATAGATTCTACATCTATGCACAAAAACATCTATGAAACCAATCCATATCAGCCTTAAGATAGTGGTTCTCTCTGGGGAGGAAGATTAGGGAAATAGATGTACCTGTAACAGTTCATTGTTTCTAAAGAGAACAAAGTGAGAATTGAAGCAAAGAAAACATGTACTTAATCTTGGTCCTTTAACATAGTCACAACTATAAGTATCTTTCACTTTGTTTTCTGGGCTTTTTATATGTTTAAATGGCTTCAGAGTTAAAGGGGAAAAAATCCCTACTCAAAGGGTTGAATATATCAGGTGAATGTAACTCTCATAGTGGGTAAAACTAAAGCAGGGGAATTGAAGGTTTTTTTTCTTAAGCTGGCCAAGAGAGTAGCTAGAATTCATTTGTCAACAAATGCACTTTGAAAACAGAACAAGATCAATTGCTATTCCCATGTGAACTTAATCTATTCTAATATAATCTTCTTTTTAAAAAATTGAGAAGTTAACTTCTTCAATATTCATATTTCCTCAGTAATAAAAAATAATGATAATATTGCATAACATTTAATAAGCACATTATATCCAGGTTCTGCTGAATGTTTATGTATTTTCTCAGCTAGTTCTCACGATGCCTCTATGAAGCATTGTTATAATCCACATTTAAAGGTGAGCTATGTCTTGTCCCTCTTCATGTAGTAAAGTTAGTATATTGCGAGCAAGATTGAACATTATAATCATTTACAAGAACAACAAATTAGTAAGCAAGCAAACGAACCATTAAGCATAATGGAAACAATCCTTTCACTATTCCTCCACGCTCATTTTATAGAGAACCACTCACCAAGTTCCTTCCATTATAGCTTGAAAATTAAGGAAAATTAAGTTTTTATATTTACTTAACAGATATTGTACAATTCCCTTTGAATAGTCAATTGAACAATTTTTGGTTTGTTTCGACCATTAAGAACTAGTTTTTCTGGGGGTTAGCAGGTGACGTAGTGGTTAAGGCACTGGACTGCCATGTGGTCAACTATGGTTCGAGTCCTGGACCCGGTGGCTTGAAACTCACACTGGGTGCATGTGCATGCATGCCTAAAATCCCAAGAGGAGAATAAAGGAGAAGGGATTGCAGTGTGATCGTCCCCCTCGGGGTGTGATTTCTTGCTTTCTGTCTCTCTGTCTCTCTGGCAAGCGCTTGAGCCCTATAGCAAAAATCTCTAAGAAAAAACCAAAGAAATCAAAAAAACGAGTTTTTCTGAATATGTAAACATAAGTTCATATTAATAGGCAGTTGTCTGTATAGAAAAGACATGATTTCCTTCCAGCTCAAAAAATTTTTGTTGGTATAGTTAGATTGATTAGACACTAATTCTAGTTTTGTGAAATACTAATCATTTTATTAAGAGATAGAAAATTGCTCAAGGAAGCATTCAGAAGATTTTCAAATTGAGTAAGTGCGTAGGTGGAGTTTTGATATAATAGAATCAAAACAGAAAGATTGCTTAAAATATTCTTAAAGCATGTTTATTTCTCTCAGAAATAAGATAGTCAATGAGGTTGGAATGGGTTTTGTACTAGATGGACTAGTTATGACTTGAGTTATTTGGGAAGAGGCGTAATCGATGTCCTTATTGTTTGCTGAGCCAGGAAATGCTCGAATAAATAGTTATGGTTATAAGTTACTTAATGGCAGGGGTGTGTTCTGAGAATGTGTTGTTTGGTGATTTGGTCACTGCGTAAACATCATAGAGTGGACTTGCACAAACCTAAAAGGCTCTGGGCCACCAGGTATAGCTTGCATGCTCCTTGCGAGGTCACATTGTGTATGTCATTGGCCAAAATGTCATGATGCAGTGCATGACTGTAGTATTATATTGTTCAGTTACCCAACTATTCTTTCATTTTTAGAGATTTTTCTATAGGGAATGCGCACTTGCCAGAGACAGTGAGACAGAGACATTAAGAGGTAAAGTGAGAAAACACCACCACTGCATTCCCATCACCCCCCCCCCACCCCAGGGAATATGGCCATGCCGCAATCCCTTCTCCTCCATTCTCCTCTCGGGATCTTGGGCACGCATGCACACACGCCTGGCATGAGTTTAAGCCACCGGGTCCAGGACTCGAACCGCGGTTGACAACATGGGAGTCCAGCGACATAGCCATTACACCAACTGCTGGTCCCACAGGTAGATCTGGGCTCTGACACTTACAACTCTGTTTTAATGCAGGCTGAGAACACGTTGTACTGCTTTTTTATGAGACACAGTCAAAATTAAGTATGGTAACCTAAGAGCATCTCAGTAAGAGAGTTTTAAAAGAGTGGGATAGAGTTTAATAAGAAAAAAAATTACTTACCATGGAAGATATACTAGGGAACTATGATATTTTTCCCTTTTTAATCCATAAAAAGATGAGAAGTATAGCAATATGAGCTATTTTCCAGACAGAAAAGAGACTGCAGGACAGTGAATGAAGGAGGATTCAGAATACTGTGCTTTGCAGGCACTTGGCAAAACATGAGACAATGCTGATGATGAAGGAAAAGGACATTTCAAAATCTATACCTATCACCGAGTGATAAAAAGCATTGTTACTTCGGTGTTCTCAATTCTGTACACATTCTTTAATAATCAAATCATGCCAGGCACCTGTTTAGTTACCTGATAATAGCTTTTGTAGAGATTATAAGTATTTAGTTCTGCTTTAGGGCATACACGGAGTTACAGAAATGGCAATACAATAAGCATAAATCCATGAGAGCTTTTCCTACTTTTCCATAAAACTCACTTTAACGCCGCATTATTTCCTTCTGTTCTTTATTCAAGATAAAGAACATCATGACGATGATCTGGCACTTGATACTGGCTACTGGACGAGTGTCAGGGTTTTCATGAATTGAACTGTGAAACTGACAAATCATTTTTTTGGGGGGGGGAAAAGTTTTGCTATAGGGCACTTGCATTCACCAGAGAGACAGAGAGAGACAGAGAGACAGAAAGCGAGAAATCACCCCCCAGGGCGGGTGGTCACACCCCAACCCCTTCTCCTCCATTCTCCTCTTGGGATCTTGGGCACACACGCACACGCCCCCAGCGTGAGTTTAAGCCACTGTGTCTGGGATCCGAACCGCGGTAGACTACGTGCCAGTCCAGTGATGTAGCCATTATGCTAACTGCTGGTCCCGACACTGACAAATCAATGTGAATCCTTTAATTCTTCTTCCAGGTTGGGAGAATCTGGGGCCAAAGTTTAAAACCGAAGTAACCATGCTGTGGGAACTGTAAAAAGACCCTGCAGAGTGAATACCCACGTTACCCACAAGGAAAGAGCAGACCCTTGGATAACGTCTAAGGCCACACCAGTAGCTACTGGTGCGGAATCTTGACTGAAGTCCAACTGTCCTAGCTTCTAGATCATTTTCACCTACTGTGTATGGTTCCTGACCAAGGATCTCACTTCCTGAGATTGCAAAATAGATGGCTATACAGACTAGCTTTATTAGAGGCTCTGGTTTCTTTTCTTTCTCTTTCTTTCTTTGTTTCCTTTTTAAAATTGCTTATTTGCTATAGGGAAAGTGCACTTGCCAGAGACAGAGAAAGAGAGAGAGGGAGAAAAATGAGACGTCACTTCCTTGGGGGATGGCTATGCCGAATCTGTTCTCCATTCTCCTCTAAGGATTTTGGACATGCATGCATGAGCACCCGACATGGTTTCAAGCCAGCAGGTCCAGGACTCAAACTGCATCACCAGCCATATGGGATACAGCTTCCTTAATCACCATGCCACTTGGCTGGCCCTAGGGAAAATGTGTTCAACGACCAAATTCAAGGTTCTATATAAATAGAGGCCCTAGGGCATAGTTCCACGTTAAAAAAATTCCTTGAAGCTTGGTAATTGACCCTATTACTCTTTTAAAAAAATATTTAACTTTTTAGTTATTTGTTTGTTTATTTATTTATTTTAATTCTGACTAGAGAGGGACAGAGCAAGAGAGTGACAGAGAGAGGGAGAGGGAACATGAGAAAGGTTGGGCACACGAATTGCAGTTGGCCATATGGGAGTCCAGCACCCTTAACCACCACGCCACCTGCCGGCCCCTGTCCTTATTCCTCTTTAAAAGTCCTTTCTCCCATTAAAGAACAGAACACCCATTCATAGATCTTAGAATTTAGGACATCCAATGCCAAGGTTTTCATTTAACTTTTTGAAACTTTTGGCTGGGCTTTGAGATGTGGTGAGAATTTGAGGAAGAGGGTGAAAGGAGGGCCAGAGCTAGCCAGGGAATAGCTCCATATTTAACTTTACCACTAAGAACATTTTTTTCTTCTTGTTCTCTATCAGTTGTCATTACCATCTTAACTATCATTTTTTTTTTTTTGAGAGATTTTCACTGTAGTGCGCGTGCGCTCGCCAGACAGACAGAGAGAGACAGAGAGACAGAAAGCGAGAAATCACCCCCCAGGGGGGATGGCCACGCCGCAAGCCCTTCTC
The DNA here is from genome assembly GCF_000334495.1 of Tupaia belangeri chinensis. Classification (NCBI taxonomy): domain Eukaryota; kingdom Metazoa; phylum Chordata; class Mammalia; order Scandentia; family Tupaiidae; genus Tupaia; species Tupaia belangeri. Next base: position 855,543 of record NW_006159947.1, read on the forward strand.
CTTCATTCTCCTCTCGGGATCTTGGGCACACACGCACACGCGCCCGGCGTGAGTTTTAAGCCACCAGGTCCGGGACACGAACCGCGGTCGACTACGTGGGAGTCCAGCGACATAGCCATTATGCTAACTGCTGGTTCCCTTAACTATCATTTTTCAAAAATCTAAACTATCTCATATTTTATGCTTCTTGTAGCCAAATGCTAGACGGCCTTTCATGCATTATCTCATTTAACATTATGAATCAAGTGATTTCCAGTGTGGAGTTAAACAAACTGAGCCTCAGATGACTTTAAGCAATTCGGTCAAGAATCTCCTCTCTGGGACCAGCAGTTAGCGTAATGACTATGTCGCTGGACTCCCACGTAGTCGACCACATTTCAAGTCCTGGACCCGGCGGCTTAAACTCATGCCAGGCGTGTGTGCGTGTGTGCCCAAGATCCTGAGAGGAGAATGGAGGAGAAGGGATTGGGGTATGGCCATGCCCCCTGGGGGTGATTTCTCGCTTTCTGTTTCTCCGTCATCTCTCTGTCTGGCGAGCGCACGTGCCCTCTAGCGAAAACCTCTCAAAAGAAAAAAAAAAAAAATCTCCTCTCTGGCAATCGAGCTAGGATTCTAAGGGAAGTATCTGATGTCTAGAACCCATGATCTCTACAACCCATTATGCTGTTCACAAGGACCTGTGAAAAGTGCAAACCAAGCTTGAAAGTGGCCTGGACCATGTTACGAGAAAAGGAGCTTGAGCCTGGGGACATGAGGCCTATGACAAAGGGCTTTCTGGTTCACACAGTGAAATATAAAAAAGTCGATTTCTCTGCATGTCTCTGCAGCCACGTCCGGCAGGTGGGGTGGAAAGTTTCAGATAATCAGGCTGAAGATCAGAGTTAGGCTTGCTGGCTAGCAGGCAACATGGATGAAAATTAGAAATCAGGGGAACCAGCAGTTAGCGTAATGGCTATGTCGCTGGACTCCCACGTAGTTGACTGCGGTTCGCGTCCTGGACCCGGTGGCTTAAAACTCACGCCGGGCGCGTGTGCGTGCGTGCCCAAGATCCCGAGAGGAGAATGGAGGAGAAGGGATTGTGGCGTGACCATCCCCTCTGGGGGGTGATTTCTCGCTTTCTGTCTCTATGTCTCTCTCTGTCTGGCGAGCGCACGCGCCCTATAGTGAAAAAATCTCTCTCTTAAAAAAAAAAATCAAAATTAGAAATCAGCAGAAAGCCAGTTGGCTGGGATTTCTGCTATCCATGGATGTTCACGCAGGTGTCACAGGGCGGAGTCTACTCTGAATACCATCAACACAGGCATCGAGGCAGCAGACGAATTCCAGAACTTTTCCATATCCACCTGTGCTTCCAGGTGTGCCCATTGGATTGGGACCTGGAAAGGGTTAACAGTACAGATACAGCCTGACCAGTCTGGGCTATGTGAGAGTCCTAGCAGAGGGATACAGACTTCACTGTCCTCCTGGAGTAATATCAATAGGCACTGGTATTAGTATTTGTTGTTTGTTTGTTTTGTTTTTTGAGAGATTATTTGCTATAGGGCGTGCATGCTCACTGGAGAGGCAGAGACAGAGACACAGAAACTGAGAAATCATCCCCCCTCCCCCCCAGGGGGATGGCCATGCCACAATTCCTTCTCCATTCTCCTCTCAGGATCTTGGGGACACACACACACACGCGTGCCTGGTGTGAGTTTGAAGCTGCTGACTCCCGGACTCAAACCATGGTTGACTATGTGGGAGTCCAGTGATGTAACCATTATGCCATCTGCTGGTCCCAAGTGGTTTTTAATTCTATAGCATTATTTTCATCTCAGTCCAAATTTAATTGACATGTATGTGTAAAATACTGGTGTATGACACCTACTTCCTTTTTTTAAATTTCCTTTATTTTTTTTTCTTTTGGAGAGGTTTTTGCGCTCACCACACAGACAGAAAGAGACAGAGAGACAGAAAGCGAGAAATCACCCCACAGGGGGGATGGCCACACTGCAATCCCTTCTCCTCCACTCTCCTTTCGGGATCTTGGGCATGCACTCATACGCGCCCAGCGTGAGTTTAAGCCACCGGGTCCAGGACTCGAACCACTGTATGACACCTACTTCTGAAAAAGGAACAGTGGCTGCTTTCGGTCCCTGGCTGAAGACAGGTGTACATGTTCAGGCTCAGGGCAGGGATAGGAAGGGCCAGGATCTTCTAGCAAAAAAAAAAAAAAAAAAAAAAATGTGGCCAAGTGAGAATAGAGTGGTAAGGGGACACGCTTACAGTGATAAATGTCACCCTGAGACGTAGCAGGGCAGCTTTTGTGCTGTCACTGCTGGTGGAAGGTACACACTGCTCAACTCGAGTATCAGGAGTAATAATGCTCACAGTGTGGTCTCCAGACCAATGGCCTCAGAAGCAGTTGGGAACTTGGAAATGAATGCTCTTGAGACTTATGGAATGACAACCTTCCAGGTGACTCTGGTTAAACACGATTGGAGAACCACTGATCTGCAGCCTTCATACTTAGTAGTCGGAGCATTTAAATAAGCATCCATAGGCATTCAATTCAGTAGTCGTATTCTTGTTACACAGAAGAGAGATCCGGGAAATGCCGAGTTAATGATAAGTCTTATGTTCAAGATCACGCAACTGGTAAATGAGAAAATTGAGATTAAAATTTGTTGTTATATGTTCCTAGTAGCTATACTCCCTGCTGTTTCCAGATAATTTTAACTATTAACTGACCTTTTTGTTTTGTTTTGTTTTCTTTGGGGCACATGTGCTTGCCAGAGAGAGAGAGAGAGAGAGAGAGAGAGAGAGAGAGAGAACCTCCCAGGGGGATTGGCCATGCCCTGGCTCCTGCAGCCTTGCTAATTGTTGTTTATCTTCATGCTTGCAAAGAACTGAGACTGGTCATTCCTCCCTGCTTACTCAGAATAGAAACCGCTTAATCCTGTGACTGATGCCCTGATAAAATCAGATCTCTGCTGAGTCTGTCAAAACAATGAACAACTTGCTTTGGCTTACTGTTACGTACACTTTAATAAGAAATATCTTAGCATAACTGTTTCGTTGTTGATTTTGCCATTCATTGTTCTAACCCTACATAGCTACTCAATAGGCACAATTCGTAGGTTTAACAAGGAAGAAAGTTCATGTTTTATTTATTTTTAAATTTTTTAAATATTTCATTGTAATTTCTTTTATACTTTTAATCGCCATACATCATTTGGCTTGTAAGGTTAATTACCTATATTTCTGAGAGGTTTTTTCTACAGGACACATGCCCTCACCAGAGAGACAGAGAGACAGAGAGATGGAAAGCGAGAAATCACCCCCCAGGAGGGATGGCCATGCCACAATCCCTTCTCCTCTATTCTCCTCTTGGGATCTTGGGCACGCACACCCCCATGCCCGGCGTGAGCTTAAGCCACTGGGTCTGGGACTTGAACTGTGGTTGACTACATGGGAGTCCAGCAACATAGCCATTACGCTAACTGCTGGTCCCAGTTCCTTACTCCTTGATTATTACTGATGTGGCTGATTTAGATTGTTAATTAATATTTTTTTCTGAGTGCTTTTAAAAACTATTCCCTTTGATAAGAGTAAGCCAAAGTAAGAGTCTTTCTTTATCACCCTTCAATATTTTAACCACTGGGAAACAAATTTTATATACATTTTTAAAATTACTGCTCGGCATTAGGTAAGTGCTGATGACAACAATCTCTCATGAATTTTGCACTGAAGTTCATGATGGTGATTCATTAAAAATAATCATTCTGGGGCCAGCAGGTGGTGTAGTGGGCAAGGCACTGCACTCCTACATGGTCAACCATGGTTTGAGTCCTGGACTCGGTGGCTTGAAACTCACACTGGGTGTGTGTGCATGAGTGCCCAAAATTCTGAGAGGAGAATGAAGGAGAAGGGATTATAGTGTGGCCATCCACTCCACAAGTGATTTCTCACTTTCTCTCTGGGTCCAGAGAGTGTATGAACCTGATAGCAAAAATCTTTCTCAGAAAGAAAAAAAAAAGTCATTCCATTTTTTTTTTTCCTTTTGAGACATGCTTGCTGAACTTTTTAATTTTATTTCTTTTGTTTATGTATATGCAAGTGGCATAGGTTCAGGTCATTATAAAGGTAATGACCTTTGGGACCAGCAGTTAACGTAATGGCTATGTCGCTGGACTCCCATGTAGTCAACTGCAGTTCGAGTCCCGGACCCGGTGGCTTAAACTCATGCCAGGCGCGTGTGCATACGTGCCCAAGATCTCGAGAGGAGAATGGAGGAGAAGGGATTATGGTGTGGCCATCCCCCCGGGGGGTGATTTCTCGCTTTCTATCTCTGTCTCTGTCTGTCTGTCTGGCGAGCGCACGTGCCCTATAGCAAAAACCTCTCCAAGAAAAAAAAAAGGTAATGACCTTTGTAACTCTTGAGTAACCGTGCCTGCTCCTTTTTGAAATTATTTTATTTTCAGGTTATTTATTTATTGTGAGAGACAAATAGAGACTTCTGACAAGACGTTACCAGTGTCAATCCTCTCCCCACCCCACCTCCCGTTGGGATCACAGGTGTGCACAGGCATACCAGCATGCTCAGGCTGACCCAGTATCTGAATCAGGGCCTCCCAAATGGCTCCAGTATGGTTCAAGGTTGCCCTTCCACCTGGGCCACGGTGCTTGGGCCTGCAATTTTTGATGAAGTGATTTCTCTCCAGAACTCAAACATAGAGAGACAGGCTCCTTCTCATCTCACACTGTCCAGCTGGGGCATGGTTTTCTGATCAGGAGGAAATACTCAATACTTTTTTTTGGAGAGGTTTTCGCTATAGGGCGCGTGCGCTCGCCAGACAGAGACAGACAGAGAGACAGAAAGCGAGAAATCACCCCCCAGAGGGGATGGTCACACCGCAATCCCTTCTCCTCCATTCTCCTCTCGGGATCTTGGGCATGCATGCACACGCGCCCGGCGTGAGTTTTAAGCCACCGGGTCCGGGACGCGACCCGCGGTTGACTACATGGGAGTCCAGCGACATAGCCATTACGCTAACTGCTGGTTCCCCTCAATACTTTTTGATCTGGGCCCAAAGCCAGATTCTTTATGCTGCTGCAAAGCTTTAACATTGATTTTGAACCCAGCTCTGTTTAAAAGTTTCCCTTTAGAACGTAGGAGGCTAAGTTAATTCTCCAGGGTACACTATAAAATAACGAAGCAGTGATTTCGCTGGCTGTTTCTTGAGTCAGCAGCGAGGCTGTGACTGCAGAGTTTTCCTGAATCTCACGATTTATAATCTAGAGAGCTGAAGGAGAGGGGCAGTCAGCTACGGTGTTTGAAGCATTGTGAATGTTGCTGACCTGGGTCACGGCTTTCCTTTTACAGACCTTTAATTATGGTTTTTTTTTCTTTTTTTCCATAGCAGTACCTTTTTCATTGCTAATATTCCCTTTCTGATACTTTTGACAATATAGAATGATGCATTTTTTTTTTTTTTTATCTTGGGTACATTTAGGATCGTGAAAGCCGTAGAAAAATTCACCGGAAAATGGTTTAAAGAAGGCAGGTGTTTATTTCTTTGCCAGTAAATGGGTAGACATTTCATAACTAGTGAGGGATTTTTTTGTGTGCGTGTGTGTTTTTTTAGAGGTTTTTTGCTGTAGAGCGCAAGTGCTCGCCAAACAGACAGAGAGACAGAAAGGGAGAAATCACCCCCCCTCCCAGGGGAGATGGCCACGCCGCAATTCCTTCTCCTCCGTTCTCCTCTTGGGATCTTGGGCACGCATGCACATGCGCCCAGTGTGAATTTAAGCCACCGGGTCCGGGACTCGAACCATGGTCGACTACGTGGAGTCCAGCGACGTAGCCATTACGGTAACTGCTGGTCCCTAAAATAAATAATTTTTAAAAGAGCATACAAAGGGAGACCAATCCTTCCTAAATGGCATAACAATGGGCACACACAGATCTACACCCAGCTTCTCATCCGTGCGCTCTGGTGCACACATGCACCGTGAACCAATATTTAATCAGTGATCGAAGCTTAATATTTTTGTAGCTGATCATGCCTATAGTTACATAACATCAACCCTTAGAAGATTGAATGCAGGTCCTTAGAGATTGTATTTGGCAGGCACACCCTGTATGAGATGGAGTCAGAGGCCAGTCTTGGGAAGAGGGTCTCTGTGTAGGGATCCAGACTCGATTTAGTGGATTTTCTTTAATTACTGAACAATGAGGTCCGTTGTCCAGTACAGACAAATGCCAATTATTATCCAAGCAAGAACGAATTTTATTCTTGGCCAGCTAGTAAGGAGACAGGAGCAAACCTCAAATCTGCCTCACTGTCCCAGGAAGGAGAGTTTTTTTTGTTTGTTTGTTTGTTTTCTTTGCTATAGGGCAGGTGCACTCGCCAGACAGAGAGAGACAGACAGACAGAAAGCGAGAAATCACCCCCCAGGGGAATGGCCATGCCACAATCCCTTCTCTTCCATTCTCCTCTCAGGATCTTGGGCATGCATGCGCACGCGCCCAGCGTGAGTTTTAAGCCACTGGGTCCGGGACCTGAACCGCGGTCGACTATGTGAGAGTCCAGCGTCATAGCCATTGCACCAACTGCTGGTCCCCCAGGAAGGAGAGGTTTTTTAAAGGGCAAGGAGCAGCGACAGGGTTATGGGGCTAAGGAAGGAATCGGTCTCAGATTGTTGGTGCCAGTGGTGTGTTCTTGCTTGGCCGTCCAGGATTGGATTGAACTAGAATATGGGGTGATGTTTTCTAGTCCTGGACTGATGGGTGCTAGCATTTCGTCCATCTTACAACAACCTCCTGATCTTGTTCCCCAGGACCTGGTCTTATTTTTTTTCACTTCACCGTCAAAAGCATAATTTGTTCCCTGGACAGCTGGGATTAACCTTAGGTTACTCAACTGTCTTGCACGTCCTGCAAGTAACTTATGTAAGAGTTAGTACTCGGTCTTTCGTAGGCCTCTTAGTTCTGTCTGGTTATACTGCTGTCAACATGGGACTTCCGATACCTCCACATTCCAGCCTGCGGAAAGGGAGGTGACAGGGATAGAGGCATGTTCCTTCTCTTTACTGGAAGCATCTGGGATCTGCATGGCTTGCCCATTTTCCAAAATAATAGCAGAACTCTCTCCTCCTGTTAGATATCTACATTGTTTTTGCTGTTTTTCATGATTATAAACAGCATCATAGACATTTAGAAATATACCAATTGTAAAACGTATTTAGAGATAAGTATTTACATGTTTAAGTGGATAAACTGCTGTCTGCATTTTGAATGGTTTCTTTAGTTTGTGTTATAGGAACTGGGATAAAGAGATTTGATGAAGATTGCCAATTTGCTTTAGGAAAAAAGCTAAAAGTTTACACATCATCTACATTTGAAAGTGCCTGTTCCTTGCAAACTTCCCTGGGTTTTCTCACATGGTTTGGAAAAATATATATAATTTCATACGTCCCTAAGTAAGAATAAATATTTGCTTATTATCTACCCTAGACTTTTCTAGAATAGGGGTGATGTTTTCTAGTCCTAGACTTTTCTAGGGTAGATAATAGATTTTGTTTCGTTTTTCGTTGATTTTCTTAAGGGATTATTTTAGGTATTTACATATAAGCAGCAGTAGTTTTCCTTCTGTTGTATTTGCTACTTAAGCATTTCAATACTAAATCTTAAAGTCTTTTTTAACTCAGTTAACGCTGCTTCTTGAAAAAGGGACACAAAATGCCTACATAGTTAAATTTATTAATCATAAACTGTTTTTCAATTGTTTTTTTTAGTGCACAAAATATTGTGAAAGCCTAATTCAGAGATTGGATAAATATTTACCTTTATTTACTTCTTTATTTTTTCATTTACTTAATTTGGTATGTGATGTGTGGTAAGGGACCAAAACCATACATTGTTTCTTCTAAATAGCCATCTGCAAATCCATTTTATTTATTAAATAATCTTTTTCTTTTGCATTGATTATACTGGGTTGTTGGAAAAGTCCTGATGCGTTTTTGCATAGAAAAATAGGTCATGACCTAATAAATACATAAAATTATTGGGACCAGCAGTTAGTGTAATGGCTATGCCTCTGGACGCCCACATAGCCAATTGCGGTTCGAGTCCCGGACCTTGTGGCTTAAACTCACGCCAGGTGCGTGTGCGTGCATGCCCAAGATCCCGAGAGGAGAATGGAGGAGAAGAGATTGCAGCATGACCATCCCCCCTGGGGGGTAATTTCTCGCTTTCTGTCTCTCTGTCTTTCTGGCGTGCGCACGTGCCCTGTAGCAAAAACCTCTCCCAAAAAAGAAAAACAAATTATAGGTATTATTTTATACATATTTATATCTATCTTCCCAGATACCTTACATCTGAAATAATGTAGATAGGAATCTGGGCTATGATACACACGTGCACAAATTCAATAGGAGCATACAGTCTATTTCTACATACAGAATATCGTATTAGGTCCTCAGAAAGTCATGACATGTTTTTCTGCTTTTCTATGCAAAAATGCATCATGACTTTTCTGACAACCAGACACACAGACACACAGAACTGTTTGTGTAGCAAAAAATTGTGGTGAGAAATGTTGTGGAGTGTGGGATGTTCTTACAGCATAGTTATTACCATTTTCAGCCTAGAGAGAAGTAAACGCATTTCTCTCTCTCTCTCTCTGTCTTTAAGTGAATTTAGCAAGTGCTTCTCCACAGGAATGTCCGCAGGCAGATCGAACTCAGTGTCCAGTAGGCTCCCATGACTGGCAGCTCCGGTCCAGCCCTCCTCCTCCTGTGCTCCTGGCTCAGCTAACTGCAGAGCTTCCTCTCAGCTCTCTGGTTGCAGATCTCAGCTTCATTTCCGCTCTGTACTTTCCCTCCACGTAACCACTCCCTGGTGTTTGCTAGTCTGTTCTGGAATGTTCCAGGCATCCGCTTTCCCCCTTTGGTTGCCACTCCCATGTTCTCAGGGCTATGTCATCTCTCCAGAACTGCGTCACGTTCTGGCCTCCAGCTCCCACCTGTCCACCCTCTGCATAAGTACCAGCGATCTCCCTGAATTCCGCACCTAAACACATTACCCCCGCTCTTCATTTTTGAGTAGCTTCCGAGTGTCTGCAGAATAGAGTTCCAACTCACGTAGTACTTAACCTGCACATGCCTGGCCTCCGTGGCACCGTCAGGACTGTATGTATGGATGGGCAGTTCTCGGGGTCACCTGACTGACTGCTGGTTCAGATCCCAGGCCTGGCTGACCTGAATCTTATTAGTTGCCTCGTTGGTTTCCATGGTCTTGACAACCTGGAGGCCTGGAGGAAGGGGAAGACAGAACGACCAAACTCTGTGGAGGGTTCTTCTCTCTCTCTCTCCCCCTTTCTCCTCTGTCATTTATTTCCTCTCTATCATGAATAAAATAATATATATATTTTTAAAAGCTGAACGCAAGATGGGTCTCCACCTAACTTTCTCTTCTCAGTTTCCCTCATTCCTGGCTACTCACGAGTCCCATATTTTTGTCATGTAGCTCAATGACTCACCTTGACCTTTAGATATTTATACATCCGTTTCCCTTGGGCTGTTTGCTTAATCCACACTGTTTCATAATCCACACTTTAAGCCTCC
>NW_006159947.1:865319-873657 GCF_000334495.1 Tupaia belangeri chinensis
GTGGACGCCCACGACCTTAAAAAAAAAACATAAAAAAAAAAAAAAAAAAAAAAAAAAAAAAGAACATCACACTGTAGCAGGTTGTTGTTCTGGGAAAACCATTTACACATTTCCTTGCAGTTGTACGATGGTAAGGTGAATTCACACCTACAACAGGACAGTATCTAATCTTTTCCCCTTTAGTCCCCTTTAGTACTTCTGAACATGTAGCACTAACCCCTAGAAAAGTGGTAGCTATGTCTGCAGAGAGGCTAAGGAATATCTTCTTCTTTTTTTTTTTTTTTTTGAGAGGTTTTTTTGCTATAGGGCGCGTGCACTCGCCAGACAGACAGAGAGAGACAGAGAAACAGAAAGCAGGAAATCACCCCCCAGGGGGGATGGCCATGCCGCAATCCCTTCTCCTCCATTCTCCTCTCGGGATCTTGGGTACACACACACACGCGCCCGGCGTGAGTTTTAAGCCACCGGGTCCGGGACGCAAACCGCAGTCGACTACGTGACAGTCCAGCGACATAGCCATTACGCTAACTGCTGGTCCCAGAGGCTACGGAATATCTTGAGAAGACACGTTGAAGATACTCTCTTTCCTTCTGAGGTTGCACGCTCTCACTTTTCTGATGGATGGAGGATGTTCTGATGTGGCTTCCGGCCACAACAGCTCGGTGGTACTTGAAGGGGAGCTCACTGGGAAGGAAGCAAGATCTGACTAGTGACCTAGACTTACTACCATATCCCTGTTTGTGAGGGGTTGTGTTTCTGATAGAATTTTTTTTTTTTGGAGAGATTTTTTTTTTGCTATAGAGCACGTACACTCGCCAGAGAGACAGAAGGCGAGAAATCACCCCCTCCAGAGGGCATGACCACACCGCAATCCCTTCTCCTCCATTCTCCTCTCGGGATCTTGGGCACACACACACACGTGCCTGGTGTGAGTTTAAGCCACTGGGTCTGGGATTCAAACCACGGTCGACTGCATGAGAGTCCAGTGACATAGCCATGACACCAACTGCTGGTCCCTCTTTGAGACTAGAAACTTCACTGACCTGGCACAGTGGGCCTGTGAGAATACAGCGAAGAAAATACAACTCTAAGAGTTGAAGATAGAGGTGTCCCGGCAGCCTCTGCAAGGACCTGACTCAGCAATCAGAGCAAGGACCACGGTCAACAGTGATACTAGGTGGTAGTGATCGAAGTAATGAGAGTAATGGAAGCAGTGACCTGCTCAGGTGCCCTGATTTGTCCTGTGAGCTACCAGTAACCCTCCTTGATCTGTAAATACCTCTCTCCCCAGGTTCCTGCTGGGGAGAGAACTTAGATAACTCACGTGAGAGGTGATTGGATCATTAGAAGTATGACCATGTTGGGACCAGCAGTTAGCGTCATGGCTATGTCGCTGAACCCCCATGTAGCAGACTGCGGTTCGAGTGTCGGACCCAGTGGCTTAAACTCATGCTGGGTGCGTGTGCGTGCGTGCGTGCTCAGGATCCCGAGAGGAGAATGGAGGAGGATTGCGGCATGGCCATCCCCCCTGGGGGGTGATTTCTCGCTTTCTGTCTCTCTGTCTCTCTGGCAAGCGCATGCACCCTATAGCAAAAACCTCTTCAGAAAAAAAGAAAAAAAAGAAAAGAAGTGTGACCATGTTTGTACTCCAAGCTAGTTAGGCAGGTTTTTCCAGGTTCCACTTAGTTGTGTCTCCCCAGGATACGACTAAATATGTGTAAATATCTGTAATGTGGGTGGGGCCTCTGAGAAGTAATCTTCGTACCTCCCTGTTGATGTGAACTGTGATCCAAACACTGGAAATACTAGAATTGAATTGAATCTCCCCAATGTTTATTTTAATGTTTATAAATACAATCACAGAACGCACACTGGAGGGGACTTTTCTATATGTGGTATTCTGCATTTTCCTTTAGAAGGTATGGACTGGCCTAGAGAGGGTCTATTTCCTCTGCTAGCTGGTGAGTGCACGTGCCCTATAGCAAAAACCTCTCAAAACAAACAAACGAAATGAACAAAAAAGAAACCCAGCCCCCAGTCTCTAGTTTACAGTTTTTTTTTTTTTTGACATGTTTTTGCTATAGGGCATGTGTGCTCACCAGAAAGACAGAGAGAGACAGAGAGACAGAAAGCGAGAAATCACCCCCCAGGGGGGATGGCCACGCCACAATCCCTTCTCTCCATTCTCCTCTCGGGATCTTGGGCACGCATGCACATGTGCCCGGCGTGAGTTTAAGCCACCGAGTCCGCGATCGACTACATGGGAGTCCAGTGACATAGCCATTACGCCAACTGCTGGTCCCTCTAGTTTATAATTTTGCAAATTGTCTTGTTCTCACTCTTTCATCGAAATTGGTTACCCTTCACTGCAATTTAAAATATCATTTTTCTCATTTAGAGAGGAAGATGCTAAGAGCGCCCTGCTATTGTGGCACATTTGTGCTGATCACTCATAAATATGCTCCCTGGGACTTGTGCTGGCTCAGCATTTAACTCCCAGCTCTTCAGAGAGCTTTTGGTGTTGATTCTAAACATGGTTCCCATTGTCAGCGCTCTCTGTCTGTTCTCTGCTTACATGGAAGGGAGCCCACGGGGCTGTTTGAATTTTGCTTCTCATGCCTTGTGTGAAACCATGGACTCTCTCCCAATAGGAAATAAATATAATATGCAGTATTTTTAGTGAAATGTACAAGAATTTTTGTTAACGCAAATACAGAGGTACTTCTGTAAGGAAAATAGCGTTGAGTTTTTCATTTACATATCCATCTGTGTGCATTTGTGTGTGTGTATGTATGTATGAGTATATGTTTGGAAGTACTTCAAAAAATTTGTGGAAAAAATGGAATTCAAATAAGAGTTTATTTTAGTGCAGAGAATTTCAAAATCCATGCGTAGTTTTTTGTAATACACATTCTCTATGAAGTTCTGGAATGTACATGAGATTTAAATTTTTTTATTTTTGAGAGGTTGTTGCCTTAAGGCACATGTGCATACTGAGAGAGAGAGAGAGACAGAGAGAGAGAGAGAAACAGAGAGACGGTGAGAGGAAAAGTGAGAAATCACCCCCCAGGGGAGATGGCCACGCCTCAATCCCTTCTTCTCCATTCTCCTCCTGGGATTTTGGGCATGGACACACAGGTGCTTGGCCTGATTTTCAAGCCACCGGGTCCAGGACTTGAACTGTGGTTGGCCATGTGGGAGTCCAGCGATGTAACTGCTATACCATTTGCTGGTTCTGAGACTTAAAATTATTTTGCAATCCTGCCTGCCTGTGGTGTGGTGGTTAGGGCAGCTGGATCCCACATGAGCAATCTCTGATTTGACCTGGACCCGAGGGCTTGAGAAATACTCAGAAGTGCCTTCTCACTTTCTCTCTCTCTCTGTCTCTCTCCAGTGAGGATATGCACCCTCTGACAATATATTTATATATAAAATATTTATACCATATATATTTATACTTTTTGTATATAGTACAAAATAAACTCATTCTTCAATTCCATTTTTCTATAAACTTTGTGAAATATATTTGTGTGTGTGTGTGTGTGTGTGTGTGTGTCTCTCTTGAGAGTGAGAGATGAGTAAAGAATGGAATGATCAAAAGTGTATATGTGGGGGTCAGCGGGTGACGTGGTGGTTAAGGCTCTGGACAGTCCCACATGGCTGACTAGGGTTCGAGTCCCAGACCTGGTGGCTTGCTTTCTCACTTTCCCTCTCTCTCTGTGCTTCTCTCTCTGGTTAAATTAAAATAAATGAATAAATAAATAAAATAAAATAAATATTAAAAAAAAGTGTATATGGCATGTAAAAGGCTGGTAAAATGACCAGAGAGGAGTGTCCATTGCTGCGGTGGCATTCTATTATATAGTAATTATATTATATTTACACGTAGTTCCATTGGAGTAACAGCTCTGTTAAAGAGAGCTAAGGAGCGGGACCAGCAGTTAGTGTAATGGCTATGTCGCTGGACTCCCATGTAGTCGACCGCGGTTCACATCCTGGACCCGGTGGCTTAAACTCACGCCGGGCGCGTGTGCGTGCGTGCCCAAGATCCCGAGAGGAGAATGGAGGAGAAGGGATTGTGGCGTAGCCATCCCCCCTGGGGAGTGATTTCTTGCTTTCTATCTCTCTGTCTCTCTCTGTCTGTCTGGCAAGCTCATGCGCCCTATAGCAAAAATCTCTCCAAAAAAAAAAAAAAAGAAAGAAAATGAGAGAGAGAGACGCATCAGGATTGGTGACAGCTCGGTGGTGCCCATCTGGACAGTTTAAAGGGTGAGCTGCTCCTGACTGAAGCATGGCTGCTATGACCGGCCAGGACTCACCACTTAGTTAAGGAAGCAGACTCTCAAGTGAGCGTGTGGTTTGTTTAGAAGAACTCAAGTATATGATTATGGAAGCCTTCTCGGGCCAATGCAGTTTGGTTTAACAGGAGATGAAATGAGGTACAAATAAAACCCTTACAATAATTCCTGGCGTACTGTAAAGTATAGGGTTAGCTATGATTTTTACTCGATCTAATAACTTAGAAAAATGATAAATTAGAATGTAACATAGAGGACTAATAAGTGTGCTGGGTTTCTTTTTTTCTTTCTTTTTTTTTTTTTTTTTTTTCTTTTTGGCTCCAAAACATGTTCCTAGAGAACATTATATTTATTTATTTATTTCACATACTTTCACTGAACATCACCTCAGTATACAAAATGCAATTTTCCAGCCAGAATACACTGTAAAGTGGCTTAATCATACATGTTGTGCTGGGTTTCTGAGCGGTTCCAGGAAGGACCTTCTTTTTCATTGGATTTCGGAACCAATCGAGATGTGAGAAACTAGAGCCATTCAAATGGGGGAGTGGGCATACGTATGACCTCTATTGCTGATGACTCTGGTAGAGCTCAGTGCGCCTGCATGTGTGGGCGAGTGGGCTTCCTAACCCAGGACTTAGAACAGGCAGACCGACTCATCCTGCATCGGCTGCCTCAGCAAGCTGCAATGTCCACTTTAGGGGCAGACCCTTCCATCCTGAGCTGAGCAGAGCAGAGGACGCACCAGCCAGGTGGCTGACTTTCAGAAGCAAGGGGAAAGGAAGAGGCTGCAGCCTACATGCCTGGCTTCTCCTTTCCCTCTCTTTAATCAAATGAGTTTTCTTCTCTCTAAGTGGGTAGGTGGTTGCAGGATGGAGGGAAGCTGGATATTTCACAGTGGAGCGCCTTCCACCTGGTGGGAAATTCTCAGGAAGGGCTTGCTCTGTATCACTCCTGAGCCAGGAGCAGAGAATCCTCTTCCAGTTTGTTTAAGCAAAGGCATTTAACTTGGCTCCTCAGGCCATGGAGGAGCTAAGAGGTTCCAAGGAAGATGGCAAGGTTGTCAGAGGTGAGTAGCTGCAGGAAGACACCATGTCTCTGAACAAAGGAGGAAGTGGTCCGACCAGAGCCCAGGGGCTAGAGTCAGCCAGCTCCAGCTGAAACCATGATGGCCCGACCAGCAGGAACTGGAGCCTCAGAAATATTGTCCGGGGTAGAGAGGCCACAGGAGAAATTCCCTGACTTCTTGCTTCTAGAGCCTTCCTGTGTTTGTTCGGTGGCCTACCTCTGGGCGTCAAATGGGAAGTCTGGGAAGCCTACAGGGTCAGCCCCACCCCTGTATAACGTAGGGGAGAGTGGGACAGAGCTGTGGGCCAACAGGGCAGGGCCAGTACGCTTGCACCTGCAAAACACACATACCCTTATTATGATTTGTTTTCATGCTACTTTATTTTCGAGCTCTTCAGACTACGCAGATCAAAGTGTCTTTTCAGAGGTGTTATTTTAACATTGCTTAGAGACGCTGTCTATGAAAGTAAATCGAAGAGAGTTGAGAATCGATATGCAATTTGGCTCATCCTAAAAATTCTGGCTTACATCCTCTGCCAGGGACCTGAATAATGGATTTTCAGACATCTCCCTGACAGTATCACATTGCCCAAAGTCTCTGTTTTCTCTCTTTTGTCCTTGGAAAGACGGTCTCAGACAAGGTGCTGCACTTGCAGGCCAATGTTGAAAGCCGAACACCCACCTCCTGTACGTAGTGGACAGGCAGTTTCTGGCTTTGCTTCCAGCCTCCTTGAAGTCTTCCCCGAGTACTGCAGCCTTCAGGGAGGTCTCCATTAGTGAGTATAATATGCTTATTTTCTGATACTGTCTTGTGCAGTAATAGAGTTTCTTGTTATATTTATCTAATATCATGTGCCATTCTTAAGAATTGGCACCATGGGTCGAAAGTCTCTCATAAATGAGCCAAGAAGATATGGGATTGGAAACACTCACTCATGATTAACGATTTATTTATTTATTTATGAGAGAATCTTACTATAGGATGTGTACTCTCGCCAGACAGACAGAGAGAGACAGAGAGACAGAAAGCGAGAAATCACCCCCCAGAGGCGATGGTCACGCCGCAATCCCTTCTCCTTCATTCTCCTCTTGGGATCTTGGGCACGCACGCACACGCGTCCGGCGTGAGTTTTAAGCCACCGGGTCCGGGACGTGAACATCATCTGATTGTCACTCCTGATGTGAAGTAAAGAGCCAGATGGTCTGGGATGAGGCCCTGTGTACGAGTTAAATAAACAAACGATGTAACCTCCTACCTGGAAAGTTGAGATAATAAAGTATCTTTCTCACCTTTGTGTGATTATTAATGAGATAATTCATGCTTATTGCTTGGAATAGTGTCTAGCACTTGGTATTAGCTATTGTGTTTCAGTATGTCTGCTGTCTTTAGAAATTCATTTTTATTTATTTATTTTTTAAGGTTTTTTTCTTTTTTCTCTTTTTTCCTAAGAGGTTTTTGCTATAGGGTGCATGTGCTAGCCAGAAAGACACAGAGAGACCGAGAGACAGAAAGCAAGAAATCACCCTCCGAAGGGGATGGCCACACCGCAATCCCTTCTCTATTCTCCTCTCTGGATCTCGGGCATGCACGCACAGGCACCCGGTGTGAGTTTAAGCCACCGGGTCCGGGACTCGAACCGTGGTTGACTACGTGGGAGTCCAGCGACATAGCCATTATGCTAACTGCTGGTCCCTAAGGTTTCTTTCTTTTATGAGAGTGAGAGAGGAAAGAGCACAGCACTGGCGACAGGATCTCACGCTGCATTCTCCACCCTTCCTCCTGGGCTTCTCCACCAGCCAGGATCCGGGCATGCGCACTCTGGATCTGCATGTGGATCCAGCATCAAGCGCGTTACCTCTGCACCTCAGAGCCAGCCCTAGAGGCTAATGTTTAGATA
The DNA here is from genome assembly GCF_000334495.1 of Tupaia belangeri chinensis. NCBI lineage: Eukaryota > Metazoa > Chordata > Mammalia > Scandentia > Tupaiidae > Tupaia > Tupaia belangeri. The sequence goes on from NW_006159947.1 coordinate 872,584, forward strand.
ACAGCTTAAGAGATATTAAAAATGGGGCTCTGACTTCATGCAGCACAATGTCCAAGCACAGTGCGTGTCTGCAGAGCTGTGTCCAGGGAACAAAGAAATGTAGAGTTGCCCAAGAAGCCAAACTCAAAGATGGTAAGACCTTGTTGGAAGATAGTGTACAGCAAGAGAGAGAAAAATGTGTCTATGGGAATCTCTCCTGTGGGAGTATTGCATTTTAGAAGAAGTGCATTGAAGCACTTGGGTTGGGGAAGTGAGATAGGCGAAGGAGTACGACGTCATGACAGGTGTTTGCAAGTCGCTCTCTCAAGAAAGGGCTTGAAGGAGAGGCACTGTATGTCCCCACTTAATATATACCGAGTGTCTGCACTCTATGACTGAAACTGATTGACCTAAGGTTGTACAAACACAAGAGATGGGGGTTGGTGCCAGATGTGGTGTGTGTGGAGGAGTGGGAACTAAGGAAGGACATTTGGAGGAGGGATACGGAGGCAGAGCATTGACGGGATGGGGAGGTGTGGTGTTATTGGTTGAAGATATTTTGATCAACTGGACTGGGGAGAAACGTTCACATATTGAAATGTTCACTTTGTAAGCTAAATAATGTGATTGAATGTATATAAAAAAAATTAAAAGAAAAAAGAGAAAAAAAAGAAAGAAAGGCCTCAGGTGAAGGTAGGGGTTTGCTTTCCTGATGCAAGTTTGGATCAGTTTCTGGCCATGAAAGCAGAACAGAGTGAGAACTCCCATGGATGGTCTTTCTCTACTCCTCCCCCAAGCCCCACTAAAAGAGTTCTCTGAAAAAATAATCTCAAACAACATTTGCCCAGGATGGAGCAATAACATATTTGTTCATCTGGGGCATATGAGTAATGCCATGGATTATTAAAAACAGGAGAGCTAATACATTGTATCTGTCAGGGATGAATGATTTGAACAGCAAGGGAATATTAAAAAACATTCTTAACAAACTGCAAAGCTGTTAACTAGGTAACTGCAAAGGGTCAAAGAGAATCCTTAAGTATTCTAGAATAGCAATTGCAGGAGGTAGCTAGGGCCGAGGGAACAAGGGAAAGA
>NW_006159947.1:874276-876577 GCF_000334495.1 Tupaia belangeri chinensis
CAGCAGAGCAGGGTATGTAAAAGGATGGGTTTGGAGCTGAACGGTGGTTACTTAATAACTGGGTAGTAAAGATTGTGAAACCCAGAATGGGGCATGAAGATGATATTGAAGCTTGTCTTGAGCAAATATTTTACACAGTATCTACTGGAAGAATAGAGCTGAATATGACCTCTCTCTGCCCTCAAGGAGGAGGACAGGCATCTATCTGACTTCTAGAATACGTGATTTGATAAAAGTTGCAATGCCATTACGATCATATCGCCGTGGGAGAGGGGAACCAATCAAATAGGTAGTGAAGCTAATATTTTCACTTTGTTAATTAGGTACTACTTAGGTAGCTTAATTATTTTATTTTTCTAAGGTTTTTGCCATAGGGTGTATGCACCTTGCAGGAAAGAAACAGAGAGAAACAGCGACAGAGAAAGTGAGAAATCACCTCCTTCCATTCTCCTTCTGGGATTTTGTGCCTGTACACACATGTGCAGGGCTTGATTTCTAAGTTGCTGGATCTAGGACTCAAACTACAGTTGGCCATGTGTGAGTCCAGTGCAGTAACCACCATGCCACCTGCTGCTCCCAGTAGCTTAATTATACGAATATAGAAAAGCAGTTTTGGTGCTGATATTAGGGTAAAGGTGGTGCGATACAACTCAGAATATTTTCCTTCTAAATGTATCCTCCAACTTAATCTCCCAAATTTCTCAAGTCAGTACAGTCTATTCTTATTTTTTATTTATTTCATTGTTATTACTATTTATTTAGTTCATTAAATACACTATTTAATTTTTTGGAGAGCCCCCCCCCCCATGGGGTGCATGTGCTCACCAGAAAGAGAGAGACAGAGAAACAGAAAGCGAGAAATCACCCCCCAGTGGGGGATGGCCACACCACAATCCCTTCTCCTCCATTCTCCTCTCGGGATCTTGGGCACACACGCACACGTGCCTGGCATGAGTTTAAGCCACCGGGTCCAGGACTCGAATCGTGGTGAACTACATGGGAGTCCAGCGACATAGCCATTATGCCAATTGCTGGTCCCATCATTATTTAATAATTTAATTTTATTCTTTATTTTACTAATTCCAAAGAATTCTGATGTTGTCAAATTCAGGCTATTCCTCCATTTGAGAAAAATAACTATATATTTATTTCCTGAGTGTTACATGGAGTTTAGTATTCTACAGAAGAGGATACTATTTCATAGTGCTTAAATAATCTTGATAAAAGTAATGCACTGATGGTATTTTACAAAGGTTAGTCAAACATTGACTCTCATTTAATTCAGTCTGCAAATATTTGCTTTGTGCATACGTGCAAAGTGCCTCACTAGATTCTGGCGGGAATATGAATCGAGTAAGACATGACATGGTCACTATGACAGGTCGCTGAAACACCAGCCATTCCTATTCTCCTCACCAACAGAACCTGAATTTTGCTTAGGTACTGGGGACAGTATGCCCAGTCTAGGGACAGACAGTGACAGTTTAAGACACTTGTAGCAACCCGGGTCCCCTTTGCTGTGGTTTAGGGTGGGGTTCATAACCCGTTATGGTCAATTTGCTACTGGGTGACTTCTCCTGTGGGCTTCTGGGAAGTGGCTTCTTTTCTTATAAGATGGGTAAAATGTCCTATTGGGTACTGTTGTTGGGGACATGCTATTTGGTGTTACGGTGGCTCTCCAAAACCCTAAGATGATAGCTCCAAAGTCACAGAGATGTAAATGGAGTCCAGTTACCTGGACTCCTGAGTCGTCTCCCTGGAAGAGCCTAACTTGCTACTTCTTTTTATTTGAGATAATAATGCCCTTACTGTTCAAACCATTTTTTGCTGATTTCTGTGTTGGCTGAAACAAAAGTAATCCTTTAATGATATACATTGTCTCTGTCCCACAGTCTTCTGGAGGATCCTGTTTACTTTTTTGTTTTTCTTTTTTTTTGGAGAGGCTTTTGCTATAGGGTACATGTGCTTGCCAGACAGACAGAGAAAGAGAGACAGAAAGTGAGAAATCACCCCCCCAAGGGGGATGGCCATGCCACAATCCTTTCTCCTCCATTCTCCTCTTGGGATCTTGGGCACGCACGCACACGCGCCCGGCATGAGTTTAAGCCACTGAGTCTGGGACTCGAACTGCAGTTGACTACATGGGAGTCCAGTGACACAGCCATTACTCCAACTGCTGGTCCCCCTTTTTAAAAGGGTTAAAAAAGGGGGACCAGCAGTTAGCATGCCCAAGAGGAGAATGGAGGAGAAGGGATTGCAGGGTGGCCATCCCCCCCGGGGGGGGTTTCTTGGTTTCTGTCT
>NW_006159947.1:876605-877799 GCF_000334495.1 Tupaia belangeri chinensis
GTCTGTCGGGAAAGCTTATGCACCCTGTAGCAAAAAAAACCAAAAAACAAAAAACAAAAAAAACTCAAAAAACTCTCCCCCAAAAAAACAAACCCATAGGAATGTGTTACCGGTACAGTGCTGGAGGTCAAAGGTCCAACATGGGTCTTACTGGGCTAAAATCCAGTGGTGGCAGGAATATATCCCATTCTGCAGGCTCTGGGGAAAGTCTCTCTCCTGTGTTTGCCACTGCTGGAGGGTGCATGCACTCTGGATTCGTCACCTTCCACCTGCCCCACAGCCGCTGGCCAGCCGAATCCTTCCCACAGTGCATCACTCTCTTGTCTGTCCTTCTGTCATGCTGGTGCTCATTCGAGGACCTTTGTGAGTTTATTGGGCCCACCTCGACAGTCCAGGAGAATTTCGCTGTTTTTTCTTTTTTCTTTGGAGAGGTTTTTCGCTATAGGGCACGTGCGCTCGCCAGACAGACAGAGAGAGACAGAGAGACAGAAAGCGAGAAATCACCCCCCGGGGGGGATGGTCAAGCCGCAATCCCTTCTCCTCCATTCTCCTCTTGTGATCTTGGGCACGCATGCACACGTGCCCGGCATGAGTTTTAAGCCACCGGGTCCGGGACGTGAACCGTGGTCGACTATGTGGGAGTCCAGCGACATAGCCATTACGCTAACTGCTGGTTTCCAAATTTCCCTGTTTTAAGGTCAACTACTAGCGTCTGTACTTCCACTTGCAACCTTAATTTTCCTTTGCCATTAACCTCACATAGTCGTAGAGTCTAGCAATTAGGACAGTGACATCTCCGGGGGGGCGGGGGCATTATCCTACCAGCCATGGGAGACTTTCAGAAAATGAAAATGTGGGGACCAGTAGACAACATATTCCACATAGTTGACCACAGTTCAAGTCTCGAACCTGGTGGCTTAAACACACGCTGGGTACATGTGCGTGTGCACACAAGATCCCAAGAGCAGTAGGGAAGAGAAGGGATTGCAATGTCACCTTCCCTCCCGGGGGGATGATTTCTCACTTTCTCTCTGTCTCTCCAGTGAGCTTATGCACTAACAAAAATCTCTCTTAAAAAAAAAAAAAAAAAAAAAAAAAAAAAAAAAAAAAAAGGACCCACTGAGTGGAGGGGCCGTCATCTGCCTGACACGAGACCTGTAGGTGCTCATTATCTTTGAACGATTGATGGCTCCC
>NW_006159947.1:877933-881338 GCF_000334495.1 Tupaia belangeri chinensis
GCGAGTGCATGTGCCCTATAGCAAAAATCTCTCCAAAACAAAAAGAAAATGAAAATATGTAAATAAACATCTTTCATTCAATCGTCCAAAGATAACTACTGGCAAATGTTTTTCTCATTACACTGAGAAATCACGAACAGAATTGACTTCGCTCAACATCAGTTTGAAATGTTTTTGACTGCATAAAACAAAATGGCATAATTCAAATACATACAAAGTATTTATTTGAAAGGTTCCCCATGAGCGGTACTTTTCGTAGTTTCTTATGTGTTCTTCCAAGTTTGTTTATATAAATATATTTCCAATAACATCTCTGACCTTTAATTTATCCCACAATGGGAGTGGGCGTAGGGACGGTCATAAGAATGAATAATATTTAATGATATTTATTGTAATAAGTGCTACGAATTTAATTTTCAGTGTGAGTAGGTACTATCCTCTTCGAGATGTGGAATGTGACATGGAGAAGTTAAGGCATTTATCTGCTGTCACTCACATGGTAAGTTATAAACTGGGATTTGAACACAGATGGTTTGACTTTAGTGACCCCCTGCTCAGTTGCTATGATGAGCAAGCACACTATTTGTTAATTTAAAGAGGTGGTTAGCATTGTTTTTTTTTAAGAGGTTTTTGCTTTAGGGCATGTGCGCTCGCCAGATAGAGAGAGACAAAGAGAGAGAAAGTGAGAAATCACCCCCCCAGGGGGGATGGCCACACCACAGTCCCTTCTCCTCTATTCTCCTCTTGAGATCCTGGGCATGCATGCATATGCGCCCGATGTGAGTCTAAGCCACTGGGTCTGGGATGTGAACTGCAGCCGACCACATGGGAGTCCAGTGACATAGCCATTACGCTAACTGCTGGTCCCGACATTGTTTTGGTCCATTCTACACATCTCTTACATTAAAGAGACCAGATCAATATGCCTGCCTCCAAATGTCACATACTTTTAAAGGAAAAGTGTGTTTGATGCTCTTGGTTGGCAGTCTCAGAACTATACTCAACAGTTTCCCATCCCTTCTCTCCCTGGCTGCCCACCATAGAGCCGGCAAAGCAGGAACTCACATTCAAAGCTTGTGTAGAGCTAGAAATTGCTACTCAGTTCAGCTCTGGCCAAATAGGCTAGGAGAATTTTCTGAGAAGCTTCTGGGGAAGCTGTTTCCTTTGGATGACACAAAAATGACAAGTTAAGGAACTTCTTAGGCTAGGAGAATTTTCTGAGAAGCTTCTGGAGAAGCAGTTTCCTTTGGATGACATGACAACAGCAAGTTAAGGATCTTCCCTTTCACTCTTCCGTCCAGCCCTTTGCCTTACTTTGGACATAGCCACATGAAGCTATGATATTCAGAGCAAGACAGTCCTCTTTGAGGCATGCAGGGAAGGTGAGAATTTCAGAGATTTGGACGTAACACCTGGTATCATAGAGTTGTCTTACTAGCCATCAACTGTCCCCAGATTTCTTGTTAAACAACATAATACGTAGTCTTATACATCAAGTCCCTGTTAGTCAGGTTTCTATTACTTATAGTTAAATACCACTTCACTAGTGCAAAACTCAATAGTACTATGAAAGAGAAACTAACCCCCTGGATTATAGTACAGTCATGGCCCTGCCTATTAAGAGAAAAACAGACAACAGCAAGATGATGAGAGACTAGCTTACATGCAAGGTCCATTGACACCTTCACATAGGAACCCGGAAGAATTATCTTGGAAAGGATGAGACAGGAGAAATATTGTATGTTTAATATTCTTGAAGAGCTTTCTGGTGGATTGAAAACATGGCCACAAATTCCTCCCATTCTTGTGTGCACATTAATTTGCAATGTGACATTTTAGTTTTTCTCTTTTAGTGCTGGTTCTTCCCTTAAATCTCTCCTTGGCCATGCACATTAGTTTCCTAGGGCTGCAAAACAAAACACCGCTAAGTCGATAGCTTAAAAACAGCAGCGATTCATTCTGCTACAGTTCTGGAGGCTGGAAGTCCGAAATCAGGGTGCTGACCAAAAGGCTCGAGGGCAGGATCTCTAACTTTCTCTAAGCTTCTGGAGTTCCTGGAAATCCTTGACATTCCTTCTCTCTTAGCTTGTGGATGTATCCTTCCAACCTCTGCCTTCTTTAGCCATCTTTCTGTATGTTTCTGTGTCTCTACTCTTCTTAGAAGGACAGCAGTCAAACTGATTAAAAACCTATCCTACTCCAGTATAACTTCACTTTAAATTAAATAATTATATTTGCAATAATCCTCTTTCCAAATAAGATCACACTCTGAGGTTCTGAGAAAGTACATGAATGGGGAGGGGGAGGCACCATCTCACCCAGTACATTGTGAGATTTGCCTTAGCCAAGGTACACCAGAGGCTTGAAAACTGTGCTCTTTTAAGGTTCGAAACGCCATATGAGGAAGCCTAGGATGAGAGACCATGTGGAAAAAAACCCTGGAGTATAGTAATATACAATTGCAGAATGTATGAATTAGACCCTTCTACATCCTTCAGCCACCGCTGAGCTGGCCAGACTGGAAGAGTCTTCTAGCTGACCTACAAAATCGTGAGTAATAATAATTGCTAATGTTTGGAGATGATTTGTTATGGAAAAGCTAAGCAAGATGGGCTCTAATGTGAAAGGCAAATTTGATCGCTTTGTGGGGGGGATTCTAGAGAGCAGAAGAGCAGAATGAGCTTGTGATTCTTGCCGACTTTGGAGTGCTGTAGTGTTTAGATTTTTTTTTTTTTTGACTAGCATCTAAAAGTTACAGAAAGGCATTATTTCAGTTGAATATAACTAAGGCCTTTCTGATAACTAGATCTGTGAAATAACATACCCGAGGGCTACTTGACAGAGAATTATAAAGATGTCCAGAACGCTGACTGAGAAACTTGGATGCCCATTTCAAATTTAAACATCAAGGGAAAGGCTTTGGATGTTCGAGTTTTAGAAAAGGTGGAAATTGTTGATGATTTAGTATCCCTTTAATGCACTATTCATGTCGGAACTTGTGGGAAGGCCAGCAATTACCCAGTATACTCTATAAAATTCACAATATGTGCTGGTATGATTGTGCAAGTTCTTCATAAATTGAGCCTTAAGCCATGAGTTGAGTGTGAACCTTTGACTTTGGGCTTCATTACTATCTTCGTTACATTCTACCAACCTTTGACTTTGGGCTTCATTACTATCTTCATTACATTCTATTTCTTAAAAAAAATATATACACATACATATTACATATATTATATACACACACATATATCATATATAATACATACATGTACATTATATAGACATCTATATCATACATGTAACATATACATATATACACATATATCATATATGTATATATGTATATATTATAGATATATGATATTTACATGATATACTATATATGATATATACAATATATTA
>NW_006159947.1:881367-886362 GCF_000334495.1 Tupaia belangeri chinensis
TAATTATACTATATAAAGTATATAGTATATTATATGTAATGTATGATATATGATATATCACATATTAGATATGATATATAATATCATATATAATATACACACACATATATATATATATATATAGTCATGGGACATATGTACTTGTTGGAGAGAGAGACAGGGAAAGTGAGAAATCAGGCCATGCCACAATCTCTTCTTCTTCATTATCCTCCTGGGGTTTTGGGCACACTTGTTCACACACCCATGTGATTTTCAAGATGCAGGGTCTGACACTTGAACAGTGGACAGCCATGTGGGAATCCAGAGCCTTAACCACCATGCCACCTGCTAGCCCTTTCATTTCACCTTGTGTAAGTGCCCAGGACTAGAAAAATACAGGTTTCTTGCCAATGGGTAAATCACTATGGAACTGAACCTGGCATTGGGCTGGGCCTCAAAGTGGTAAACTGAAGTGATCTGGTCACGGAGGCAACGCTCTAGAATGATGTCATTTAGCTCTTGACATAACACCTCTATCAGGGTAGGGGAAAGAGCCTGGGAGAAATAACAACCTGACCCAATAAGAAATTATGGTGCCTTTAAAGAAGTATAGGTAACTGAGATCAGGACTAGCAGTTAGCATAATCGCTATGTTGCTTGACTCCCATGTAGTCAACCGCGGTTTGAGTCCCGGATCCGGTGGCTTAAACTCACGCCGGGCACATGTGCGTGTGTGCCCAAGATCCCGAGAGGAGAATGGAGGAGAAGGGATTGTGGTGCGGCCATCTCCCTGGGGGTGATTTCTTGCTTTCTGTCTCTCTGTCTCTCTCTGTCTTTCTGGCCAGCACACGTGCCCTATAGCAAAAACTTCTCTAAAAAGCAAACAAAAAAACACAACAAAAAAAGAAGTATAGGTAACTGGGATGGAACATTATTGGAATATGTTATATTGAGTATAGTTATGCTAAGTTACGCTAACTGAAATGTAAATAGGATTCATTAATAAATATGCTAGTTCTATTTTCTTTTCTTTTCTTTTCTTTTCTTTTTTTCTTTTGCCAAAATTAACTAGACCCTTGTCAGGTTTTAGCTGTAAGACTTTCTGTGAGATATAAAGCAAGTAAAAATTTCTTTAAGCTTCAATTTCTTGTAGGAATTGATCTTAGTTAATCTCCAAACTTTGATCCTATAGTAAAGTTCTACTACTGCCTAAAGGCAATGATATCAGATTTTAAATTGCGGGCTTACATAAGTCTTTAATTCATTTATATTTCATTTAGAATATTAAAACTATAATTTATTGAGTGCATCCTAAAGGCTGGCACTGAGAAAAAGGTTTTATATTCTTTGTCACATGATTTAATCACAATGACCACATTCTACAGATGGAAAATTGGAGGCTTAGAATAGTTAAGCAACTGGGAACCAGCAGTTAGCGTAATGGCTATGTTGCTGGACTCCCACGTAGTCGACCGCGGTTCACATCCCGGACCTGGTGGCTTAAAACTCACGCCGGGCGTGTGTGCGTGCCCAAGATCCCAAGAGGAGAATGGAGGAGAAGGAATTGCGTTGTGCCCATCCTCTCTGAGGGGTGATTTCTCGCTTTCTGTCTCTATGTCTCTCTCTGTCTGTCTGGCGAGCACACGTACCCTATAGCGAAAACCTCTCCAAAAGAAAAAAAAAAAAGAAAAAAAAAAGGATAGTTAAGCAACTTATCTCAAGTCACAAGTAGATTTCTGTTCATCAGTTTTCTAATTTTCAACATAAATCTTTAGTTATTCTAGCTTAATAATTTTGTATAGACAACTTTTATTGGCAATGAATATCCAGTATACATATAATATATACTCTAACATTATTTCAGTGTAAACATCGTCATCGTTGTGCGTGTGTAAGAAAACTCGAATCAATACTGAGGGATATTGGATGACGTCTGAAATGCCCTAAGGAAAATCAATTGCCTTCCAAGGCAGTCACTTAGCATGTTAAGTATCATTATCAAAATGTATACTGGATTTTGTCACTTGGCATAAGAATGATCAAAATAATTCGACTGACAAATGGTGCTCAACATACACAGCTGGTTAAAATTTGCATAGGCCCCCATTAGTCTCACACTAAATCAGCTATTTAACACCTTTTGTGACTGCCATTAGTGTAAACCCCAGCCTCTCTCGCTCACTCTGCAGCCTTCCAATTCATGGAGGAGGCTATCCCCTCACCCAACTCAAGGCCAGCTGATTCTGTTTTCGGAATGTTTGGTGCAGAGTGAAAACTTCATGGATGGTGCAAACCATTATGTCTGGAGCAGGGTGATAACAATCCTTGTGGCTACTGTTTTCATGCCTTTTGCTAATAACTGTAAACATTTGACCAATCTGGGCTAAGTGTTTTAATGGTCCCATGCCACTTCGTAATAAGTTGTAGTAACTGAACATTAACTCACAAAATTTTTATTTACTAGAAACCTGAAAGTTGCTGAATGGGAAAATTGACTTAGGGTGATCAAACGAAGAAATAACCATGATAAATATACAGAATAACAGTAGGGCAATAATTCAGAGATTCATGCCACTTTACCTCTCCTGAACCTACCTCTTACTTATCTTTTAGAAATCGAATCTTCAGTGTAATGACATATCCAGTAATCTTTTCTGTGTCATATAATTTGGTTGTGTGGCTACCCCTCCATCATTTAATGTCATAGAATACATGATAAGAAATGAAGAACTTATTATATTCAAGAAGAGCGAATGTAGCTCAAGGGACTAAGAGACATCAATAGGGGGAAGGTTATGAATTTATATCACTGCCCTCAGTTGTAAAAAATGGAACATTTCTTTAATTTTTGAAATCAGTTTGGACTGATTTAGTCCAACAGGGATTGGGGGGAACCATCTTCAATAATTTTAAGGAATGCTCCCTACGTTAAGAAGCTCAGGAGATTATAATACTGCTTCTGGTCTCAGTTCTTCATGGTCACTGTGAAGCTGCTCCTGGCCCCTTTGAGGGTCAGAAGAGCCATAACTAACAGTTTAGAGAGAATAGAGTCAGGATAATCTAGTCTGGCTCCCTTACTCCCTATCTTTTTGTTTGAAGGCCACAGGGTAAATGGAATTCCTGCTATAACCTGAGACAGCAGTCCCTAACATTCTTGGCACTAGGATTCAATTTTGTGGAAGACAATTTTTTTTTATGGACTTCGGGTGTGGGCAGGTATGACTTTGGGATGATTCAAGCACATTACATTTGTCATACACTTTATTTTGATTATCATGACATTGTAATGTATAGTGAAATAATGATATAATTCACCATAATGCAGTATTTGCAGCTGTTCCTCAGTGCTAGCATCACTGCCTCAGATCATCAGGCATTAGTCTCTTGAGGAGTGCACAACCTAGATCTCTTGCATGTGCAGTTCCCAATAGGGTTTGCAAGTCTATGAGAATCCAATGCTGCTGCTGATCTAACAGAAAGCAGAGCTCAGATAGTAATGAAAGTAATGGGGAGCAGCTGTAACTACAGTGGAAGCTCTGCTCACTCACCCGCCACTCACCTCCTGCTGGTTCCTAATGGTCCATGATGGAGCTGGGAACTCCTGCCCTGAGCCATTGGTGACATAGGAGAAGCAGGTCTGAGATTCACCTGTTCACACAAGTGTGACCTCCTCCCACCCCTTCGCTCTTTGGGAAAACACCCCTCTATAGGGTGAATTCTTTCTTACCACCTCATCTTAGATTAACAGCTAGACCTTTTCCCTGAACTTTCAATATAAAACCTTGTTAGTTTTCCTTTGGTGGAAGAGATGTCAATTCCTACTGAATTCCTGAGTGAGGTGGTCTTGCAGAAAAGGCAAGGGAGGGGGCGAGAGGGAAATTTTGTTCTTATTTTCAAATTTCTTACAGCAGATAGAACAGACATTATTCTCAAGAAAGTATTCAGGGCTGGGACCAGCAGGTGGCGTGGTGGTTAAAGTGCTGGACACTCCCACATGGCTGACCACGGTTCAAGTCCTGGACCTGGTAGCTTGTTTTCTCACTTTCCCTCTCTCTCTCTCTTTGTCTCTCTCTGGCCAAATTAAAATAAATGAATGAATAAATTAAATTAAATAAAATAAATCTTTAAAAAAAAAATACCGAATGTATTCAGGGCCAGCAGCCATGCCTCAGCAGACACAATGCTCTATGAAGCTAAGCCACTTGGGAAGGTCCCAGGTTCCCATCCCGAGATCTCTGTGTGTGTGCTGGACATTCTCACCCTTGTGATCCGGCTGGCTGAGGCTCTGGGTGGACCATGTTGTGAAGACTGTTGGGGTGTCTATCTTTCTGCTTCTCTGTCTCTATCTCTTTTTCATGGAATAAAACACAAATAACTTAAAAAACATGTCAATTCTGCCCTCATAGTCTGTGAGGTAAACTTGTACCTGTGCCCCTTCCAGCATCTCCCTCCCTTACATTAATGATTTCCTAGAACATGGGAGTTGGGGTGATAGTGAGTAATGGATAAATTTGGTTTCAAATCACCAATGTTACTCTTTCACTGTTACACCTGCTGACAGTCTTAGCATTTTCAATGTTTGAAGAGGATATTTTAGGAACAGGTTATTTTAGGGCAGATAAAATGCTGCAACTCATTGTCACACATTCTTTAAATACTCACTCAAAGATCACTTCCTTTGTAAATCTCCCTAAGCTTCAGTCTTTTTCCTCTTTCCTGTCTGTCCCCTCCAGCACATGGTCATTCCCTTCTCTGTCCTCTCATGACACCTGGGTTCATGTTGTGGAATTTCTAATTTATGGCTTTTTATTCGAGTTTTCTAAAATTATTTTCCTTTTTTTTCCCCCCCGATTACTGCTACAAGCATCTGTTAAGTGGCAGGGCTAGATGACTATTTTAAAGTCTATCTTAGAGAGGCCAAGAGTTCTTAGCTTTCAGATTTGGTTATAGAAGAAGAGTTTCAGGTTCTTCTTCTTCTTTTTTTTTTTTTTTTTTGGGGGGAGGTTTTTGCTATAG
>NW_006159947.1:886537-888226 GCF_000334495.1 Tupaia belangeri chinensis
TACAGTTGGCTACATGGGAGTTCAGCGACATAGCCATTATGCTAACTGCTGGTCCCAAGAGTTTCAGGTTTTTATAACTTCAGGTTGTATTTAACATCAATAAACCCATTCACGGGATCAGCAGTTAGCGTAATGGTTATGTCACTGGACTCCCATGCTGACGATTATGGTTCGAGTCCTGGACCTGGTGGCTTAAACTCACGCCAAGTGCTCGTGCGTGCATGCCCAAGATCCTGAGAGGAGAATGGAGAAGAAGGGATTACGGCGTGGCCATCCCCCTGGGGGGTGATTTCTTGCTTTCTGTCTCTGTCTCTCTTTGTCTTTATGGCAAGCGCACATGCTCTATAGCAAAAACCTCTCTAGAAAAAAAAAGAAAAAAGAAACCCATTCACACACACTTTCAAGTTAAACACAGTCAAACAATGTGTGGCCTATCACCAGGTTTTGACCAAGAAGGGGATAATGGGAAGGTCTCCTGCAGGTATGAGACACGCAGGCTGAGTATCACTATGGTGCTGATAGTTTTTCTCTATTTATCCAAGTGCTTCCTGAAACATGTTGATGTCACCAGCATCCCCAGAGGGCACCTTCCTGGTGGGCTGAGCTACCCTGGAGAGAGACATGAGTGCTTCCATTTCTTAGGAGGCTCATTGGGTGGAAGGTGGGCTCAGTTGCCTCATTGCCCACTCCATGCCAAGAAATACTGTTCACAGTTCAAATTAATACTGAACACTACACAAAATAGTTGTAGGTTAATTAAAAAATTCTAATAATAGGTCACGTTTTTGCTTACTTTGTGCAGGACAATGCTCTAAACAGTCTACAGGGATTAATCCACTTAGTTTGCACAAAATTCCATGAGGTAGGTATTATCATTATTATCATTTTTGCATAGAGATGAGTGAGACACAGAAAAGTCAAATAATTGGCTCAAAGTCACATGGTGCCAAAAGTGAGATTTGAACCCAGGCATCTGCCTGAGTCTATGTATTGCTATGTTGATTTTTGTTGTGGATAATGTGGAGAAAGATAGATCACAAAGATGCTCTGGTCTTTCTTCCAGCTACAAGGTAATTTCCACTTTGGGATTTCCTGACTTATGTGGTCATTTCCCCTACTAATTTCCAAAATGACCTAGTGAGGTGCAGCTCACAGAACTTCCTAGGGCTCCAACTTATTAGGGAATACTAAATTCTCACGGGGTCCACTGTGGTAGGTGGTGGAGTGGTACTGCAGGGCTCCACGATTCCAAAGACACATGGGAAGGTCCCAGGTTCATGTCTGGAGGTTTCCTATCAGCATGCATGCATGCCCACAATCCCTTGCTGGCCAAGACTAGGAGGATTATGGTATAAAGACCCTATTGGAGGCTCAGCAGGTGGCATTGTGGTTAAGGTGCTGGCTCCCACTTGATTGACCATGGTTCAAGTCCTGAACCTGGTGACTTAAAAATCATGCTAGGTATGTGTTCTTGCATGCCCAAAATCCCAGGAGGAGAATGGAGGATAAGGGACTGTGGCATGACCATTCCCTCTGGGGTGGGGGGTAATTTCTCACTTTTCCTCTCACTATCTTTCTATGTCTCCCTCTGGTGAGTGCATGTGCTCCATGACAAAAAACTTAAAGAAAGAAAGAAGAAAGAAAGAGAAAGAAAGAAAGAAAGAAAGAAAGAAAGAAAGAAAGAAAGAA